>NC_135509.1:17377500-17677500 GCF_051989575.1 Stigmatopora nigra | reverse complement strand
AATTGCAATATTTTGATCATTTTTCAGAATTTTTTGTTCGTTTGTTCATTTTGTAAAATCTAAAAATATATTTTAAAAAAGCTAAAATAAACATTGTTTTAGATTTATAAAAAACTGAATATTCAGAGCTTTTAATCCAGTTCTTTTAATCCATTTATCAAAAAAATATCTAAATATATCTAAAATGGTCCGGCCCACATGAAATCAAGTTGGCGTTAAAGCGGCCCGCGAACCAACCCGAGTCTGACACCCTTAACCCATTGCTTCCCATAATCCCACTTGTAAAGTCAGTTTGAGTCTTGACTACTCTTGATGTAAATCCCTCAGTCTGACCAATGAGAGACTGAGACAAGACCAAGACCTTTATGTGTCAAAATCAAGACTGTTGTAACGTTGTTTTGAGGTCAATCAAGGTCTTGAATCCTGCAACTCTATTAATGTAATAGTCATAGTTCATATGCAGCATGTAGACTCAAGCAAATTCCTGAATTAATGAACAATCTTAGCAAGTAAGGAATAGTGTTACCAGAGTGAACAGCTGTTCAACTCTGTTAAAGGAATGATTAACACTACAATCCACTGAAAATGTCATCTTATCATGTATCATTTGATTTAATCTGATGTCCTTGTGTTCCTTCTATTAAATTAATGCCGAAGACCTGTTTGTCACTGAGAGGCTTTATTTCACTGAGTCATGCAATTTATTTTTTACCACCTTATTAAGAATATCCTAGCCAGGCAATATTAAAAAAAACATATTTATGTTACATATACCAAAAATAAACTGTAGAAAATGATGCTTCATTTTGTGCCTGTTCAAATAGGGCAGAGAAATAAGATCAGACAACAAATGGTCACTTGAGACACATGGAAACAGATTTAAAGGTCTGATGTGGATGTGTTAAATTCTTTAACTATGATAACAACCCCAAATTCCTCACAGCTCAACACCATTAACTTAGTGACCTTAAAAGTACATCAAGCTTCTTAACATTAAAATAGTCCATCCTCAGCTGCTCTTATGCCACATTTCACACAACACTGCATGTTGCAATGTGTGAATCTTGTTGTAGTCAACTGAAGCCGGAAGAAAATTATAAATGGCTTAACATTATGCGATGAAGATATAAAAATTAAGCTCGTTTCAAATAGGGAATAGTGTCCCAAAACAGTTTTGGAGAATTTTATTTGTATTCATAGATATTAATCACTAAGCCAATAGACAGTTTATTAAACCAACCCATCTCTGTTTGGGCTGCAAGTTGAATTTCCAAGAAAATTAACAACATAAAACAATAATACTGAGTTTTTGACAAAGAGTAAAAAAAGGAGCCTTTGTAATTTTCCAAAATATGAATACTTCCAAGTTGAATTCAGGCTTGTGCTTTGTGTGACCATCTGGTAAACCAACCAATCAGAAAGGACCACTGCTTTATGATCATAGTAAGACATTTTGAGCTTTATTTTAGGGTGGATGGTCAAACGTGTCCGACAGTGTGCTTAATTTGCTGGACACGTTCTGCTTATGATGCGGGTTTACTCCCAGGCAACTCTGACTTTATTTGGCCAATCTTTAATGACTCTTTAAAAGGAAAGATTTCATTTAAAAGTGCTTTTCATATTAAATATCGAGAAGTTTTTGCCCTCAATTTGATGGAGTCACATAGACTGAAATATGCAAACAATGAATACACAGTCTACCTGTAATTGGGTCAAAAAGCATGTACTTGTTTTTTATTGAAATCCTAATAAACATGCAGTGGTATTAAGAGCAAGTTTCATTTAGTCAAATATTAGTTTATGGGCACTCTAGTAAAATGTTCTTATCAAAACCAATGATATCATAAATGAGCAACTGAAAGTTTCTCATTGCTAGGCATTCATGCATTTCAGTATCAAGGGAAAATTTCATGTGTATCCATAAATATATATATATATATATATATATATATATATATATATATATATATATATATATATATATATATATATATATATATATATATATATATATATATATATATATATATATATATATATATATATATATATATATATATATATATATATATATATATATATATATATATATATATATATATATATATATATATATATATATATATATATATATATATATATATATATATATATATATATATATATATATATATATATATATATATATATATATATATATATATCAAATAACAAAAAACACTGCTGTGTGTAAGAAAGAGTTCTTTTCTCACCAACATGTGTGACGGCATGAAAATAGTACAATCAAAGCAACAGTGACGTCACAGCAGCAGTGATTCTAAGATTATAGGTTTAGAGGCGCTGAGCCCTCGACCATTTTGACACAGATTAATTTCCGAAGTTCTGAACGAAAAGCCTAGTTAGTCCCGACTGTATCCTTTCTGCTGCCTGGAGTCAGCCCTTTGGCATCATTGAGCTTTAAAAATGAATGTGTTTCTTGTTGTGGAATCACTGCCATGTTGTTTTACTGCAATTATGTAACTTGTAAAATTCAACACTACAGTCTTTTTGTTTAGTGGTCTATGAGCATTTGGTGTGCTATATATATTTTTTTACATAGAATAAATTGCACAAAGACTTTTTTTTCTGTCTATGATGATTGTTAATACACAAGTCATTGTATGAAGTCTTTGGATGCCGGTTTTATACATGTATTAAACACTAAACTGTGTCATGAATACTTGTCATTGTTCATTGTGACCACCTGGGCCAACAGGTTTACATGGTTTATAGTGACACATTTATATTCAGTTGTATTACTGATACTCTTCATCTTTCCGGATGGACTCTCAGACTATGATAATTATTGAAATATTAATTAGGATAAATGTTACTTGGAAGGCTTAGTTTTGTTGTCTGTGGACTATTGAAGCCCCTTAGAACTTTATTGTCCAAGTTAAGGCCCGAAGAAGAATATTAAATTATGGAATATGGCCCACACAAGATTCTTAAGAACATGTCAGATTCTGTTGTATATATATATATATATATATATATATATATATATATATATATATATATATATATATATATATATATATATATATATATATATATATATATATATATATATATATATATATATATATATATATATATATATATATATATATATATATATATATATATATATATATATATATATATATATATATATATATATATATATATATATATATATATATATATATATATATATATATATATATATATATATATATATATATATATATATATATATATATATATATATATATATATATATATATATATATATATATATATATATATATATATATATATATATATATATATATATATATATATATATATATATATATATATATATATATATATATATATATATATATATATATATATATATATATATATATATATATATATATATATATATATATATATATATATAATATATATAATATATATATATATATATATATATATATATATATATATATATATATATATATATATATATATATATATATATATATCCTTATTACTTATTAGGGTTACGGGGGGTGCTGTACCTGATTCCAGCTGTCTGCGGGTCAGAGGCGGGGGACACCCTGTATTGGTGGCCAGCCAATTGCAGATAACTAGGTACACTCACACCAATAACTAGGGGCAACTTAGAGTGCCCAATCAGCCAATCCTGCATGTTTTTGGAATGTGGGAGGAAACCGGAGGAAACCCACGGCCGCCCATTTATATATAAATAAATGTGTTTGTGTAAGCTTTATGGAACATGAATTGATTGTAATTTAATGTAATATAATTATTATTTCTTTAATTTATTCATCAGTTGATTTATTTATTTTCATTTATTTTAAATCATTTTAATAATACGGTTTTTATCCCTGAAAAATCCAAAACATACGCATAGGAATTAACCTACTAATTAGTGATATGAAACCAAAATTATCCAAGTTGCTTGTGACATTTAATAACGGCATTACTGCACAACTGTGACGAACAGTGTTGTGTGGTGAGGCCAAAAATGGACTTGCAGCTTTAGGTGCAGATTTAAGTGTTAATAGCATGATATGTGTGAATACCAGAGACATATCTGTTACACATGCAACAATTACAAAAAGTACGGTAATGCCATTTGTTTAAATGATAAAGTCTGTAAAGTTAAACCTTTCTTTACGAATATTCCTTACACTGAAAATTACATTGTAAAAATATTGATAGTATAATCGGAAGAGTTAGCAAAATTGATTTGATACATGATTATTCTAAACAATGTGATATCAAATAATAGAATCAACAATACAGGATTACCGGAAATTAAATCTTAATTTACCTGTAAACGAGATCGTTGTAAAATTTGTTGATCGAAACATGATCTCCAAGATGTACTGGTATTGTGACAAATGTTTGAGGACATATACACATCAGCTGTCTTCACACATTTTTTGGAATGTTTCAAATTTAACCACTGCTTTGTCAGCAATTCATGTTCACACAAAGTCTGTGCATGAACTCACCATTAACAGTTGAACTGTTTAGCCTAATATATTGTTACACCATAAAACAGATACAGGTGTATGCATCCATGTATGTAAAGTTGTGTATTTTTAGCAAATACTACGATATACAACATAAAATCCCATCTCGAATGAATGAATGAATTAATCTCTCTCTTTATATATATATAATATCTATTGTACGTGATGCGGTGGTGCTTGAGCCTACCACAACCATCTGTGGGCACTCACACCATGTGTTAAAACAGCCTAGGATGCATGTTTTCGGGAGGTGGGAAGACACCGGAGTACCTGGAGGAAACCCACACAGGGATTGAAAACCACTGGGGATTAAAGCCTTGATCTCTAAACTATGAGGTAGATCTGCCTCTCTCTCTCTCTCTCTGCCTCTCTCTCTCTCTCTCTCTCTCTCTCTCTCTCTCTCTCTCTCTCTCTCTCTCTCTCTCTCTCTCTCTCTCTCTCTCTCTCTCTCTCTCTCTCTCTCTCTCTCTCTCTCTCTCCTTCTCTCTCTCTCTCTCTCTCTCTCCTTCTCTCTCTCTCTCTCTCTCTCTCTCTCTCTCTCTCTCTCTCTCTCTCTCTCTCTATATATATATATATATATATATATATATATATATATATATATATATATATATATATATATATATATATATATATATATATATATATATATATATATAGATATAGATATATATATATACATATATATCTATCTATATCTATATCTATATATATATATATATATATTTATATATATATATATATATATATATATATATATATATATATATGTATATATGTATATATATATATATATATATATATATATATATATATATATATATATATATATATATATATATATATATATATATATATATATATATATATATATATATATATATATATATATATATATATATATATATATATATATATATATATATATATATATATATATATATATATATATATATATATATATATATATATATATTTGTTATCTGAACTCAATGATATTTTCCGAATTGGGTTACTTTTTTTCATTTTATTACACTCCATCCATCCATTGACACACTTTACCAGAAGATGATTACTGAAATGTACAATTTCAACAGGTTCATTCATTCATTCATTCCATTTTCCAAGTCGTGGGTGGTGATGGATCCTATCCAAAATATCTACGGGCACCTGCATGGAGGTGGCCAGCCAATCGCAAGGCACACTCCTAACTAGAGACAATTTATAGTGTTCAACAAATCTACCCTGCACAGTGAAAACCCACGCAAGCCCAGGGATAACATGCAAAATCTGACTTAGGACTGACTTAGGATCGAATCCTCGACCCAACAGCTTTGAGGCTTGTCACATCATCAGATAAAGCAAAATGTTAATGAAAAGGAGTCAAATTAAAACAATAATACACAATTAGAGTTATAAAACATGCACAGACCACAAAAATTAAGGCTTTCATTTGATAAATTATAATGGAAATTACTAGCAGCACAAAAACAAAAGTTGGACAAAAAGCAATACTCACACATCTTGTCTTGATGAAAATAAATGCTTACTACACACCAAAGAGTCATTAAACGTTGTTGTAGTGTATTAATGCCTCACTTAGCGCAATATTACAAAGACATGAGAAAATAAATGTTTTGCTGAATAACAATAACCCCAAAATATGAATATATTGACAGGGAGCTAAATAGAAATCCATTTTAATTGACGTAAATACCCTCTAAAAATGCCACTGGACCTGTTCGCAGGGTTGTTGGCTGGCTTTCAAGGTCATCCACACAAATTTGGCTTGTGGTCCCTATTTAACTCTTACCATATAAGCAAGGACCCCTTGGTATAAAAGGATAGCAAGGGGGGCTGAAGCAGTGTGTGGTAAAGGACTGAGAAGACCCCAGCGTGTAGTAAGTAAAACATTTCCCTTGTGGAGCCATTTAGTTTATTATCCATCCTTTGAAATGCAGTCGATAAAACAACTTTGCATTTTGATTTCAACAGGGTTGTGACATTTGAATTTTCAAAGGATAAACAGAACAGGTATGTACACCTTTATATTTGTTTGTTTGTATAATTTAAGAAAGATTAAATTAATGGCAATAGGTGTGTCACGGTGGATACTGGTGAGCACAAACTGTAAGATTCAAAATGCATGTTGTGCAAATTCTGATCTTTCAGCATAGAGTTTGTGAGTTCATGTGAGGGTGTTGAGATTAGTTTAGATTAGATTAGATAACTTTATTCATCCCATATTCGGGAAACATACGCAGCACAGAATGCTTACCTCATTGTACTGCTTACTATACTGTGACTGCATATTCATATCCAATCAAGTGTGAATCCATATAGTAAAGACAAATAATAATAACAATAATGAATGAATAGATAGTAACAATTTATCTAAACATGAATCAATTTAAAAACACATATCTCTGAAATTACTGAAGCGATTTCAATGAAAGCAAAGTTTGGTTAGTCAAAATAATACCTTTTGTTCTCTCAAATGTGAAAAATACATTTAATTTGAAAATTCTGAGAATAATTCAAAAGTTCAATTTTGTTCTCCTTGTGAGATAGCACAAGACTGGTCAGTAGTTACATTTTGGCCAAACATGCAATCTGCTTTAAATTTTTGTTATCATGTTTAATAAAAAAGAGTCTTAGCGTTTCGGCCACACAGTTTTGAGATAGAGGGTTGGATCCCAGGTCCAGACCTTCTTGTGTTAAGTTTTCATTTCTGTCTGAGCTAGTTTGTTGTTTTTCCCCCAACAACTTCGGTTTTCTCCCACATCCCTATAATGTTTATTGTAGACTGGTTGGAGACTATAAATTACCCCTAGGTATGAGTCTGAGTGTGAATGGTTGTCCATCTCCTTGTGCCCTGTGATTGGCTGGCCAACAATTCAGGGTGTCCCCCGCCTGGTGTCTATAGTTGGCTGGGATAGGCTCCAGCACCCCCTGTGACCCTTGTGAGAAGCGGTATGGAGTATGAATGGAAGAAGTAAGGAAAGAATGTTTAATTTGTTTACTGGTTTAAGCAAACTCCAATATAAAAAAATAACTATTGTTTGTAAATGTTTTTTTAACCTGAAAAGAAAGCAATATGAAATAATATTGTTTGCTAGCTGCTACAATTCAAACAAAATCTAAGATGAAAAATAAGTATTAACTGGATATGAAAAGAAGTCTTAGCGCGTTGGCCACACAGTATATATATATATATATATATATATATATATGTATATATATATATATATATATATATATATATATATATATATATATATATATATATATATATATATATATATATATATATATATATATATATATATATATATATATATATATATATATATATATATATATATATATATATATATATATATATATATATATATATATATATATATATATATATATATATATATATATATATATATATATATATATATATATATATATATATATATATATATACCCTGTATTCAAGACAGTATATGAATATTATGCAAATTACGAAGACATTCACTTAATTTAATTACAGACATAGACCGCCACCATGAGTACGGACGCAGAAATGGCCTTGTATGGCAAAGCCTCCATCTACCTCCGGAAACCGGAGAAGGAGAGAATTGAAGCCCAGAGCAGACCATTTGATGCTAAATCAGCCTGCTATGTGGTCGATAGTAAAGAACTGTATCTCAAGGCAACAATCCTCAAGAAAGAAGGTGGCAAAGTCACCGTTAAAGTCCTGGATACTCAAGAGGTTGGAATCCCTTCTTATATTAAACTCATCCACTAAAAGTAGTTCTCACTTGTGTCCAATGACTTTTTCTAGGAGAAAACAGTCAAAGAAGATGACGTTACTCCAATGAACCCTCCAAAGTTCGACAAAATTGAGGACATGGCCATGATGACCCATCTCAATGAAGCCTCTGTCTTGTATAACCTCAAAGAGCGTTATGCAGCATGGATGATCTACGTACGATAGTTTTATTAAATTCTTTGTATAATTTCGCATCTATTTTACATGAAATGGTATATTGTAATGTATGTAAAAATGCACATAACATTCAAAAGTTAAAAGGTAATCAAGCAATTATGCTTCAACTCTCTTACAGACATACTCTGGGCTCTTCTGTGCCACTGTGAACCCCTACAAGTGGCTCCCAGTGTATGATTCTGAAGTGGTGTCTGCTTATAGAGGCAAGAAACGTATGGAGGCTCCACCCCACATCTTCTCTGTCTCTGACAATGCATATCAATCTATGCTTACTGGTATGTAATACATTGAACAAGGGTAACTCTATGATTATTATTATTATTAACTCTATGCTACCACAGAATGATATAATTGATTTGAAAATTTCCACTTTAACAGACAGGGAGAATCAGTCTGTCCTGATCACGTGAGTATATATTTTTTTAAATTAGACACCCAAAATGTAAACATACTTTCATGAGTTTGGCTCTGTTCCCCAGTGGAGAATCTGGTGCAGGAAAAACTGTGAACACCAAGCGTGTCATTCAGTACTTTGCCACAATCTCCGTTGGCGGAGACAAGAAACAAAAGGAACAGGGAAAGTATCAGGTATAGTATTTAAATAGAAATAATTGCATTACTTTTCAGGAATTAACTTGACTTGTTGAGGCTGATTTAGATTTTTTTTAAATGATGACAGGGATCACTTGAGGATCAGATTATTGCTGCCAATCCTCTTCTGGAAGCCTACGGTAATGCCAAAACCGTGAGGAATGACAACTCTTCTCGTTTTGTGAGTATAGCGAAGAACGTTTGAGGAAAAACTATGATTCTACTACGTTATCATGGAAATCGGTCTCCTTTCAAAACAGGGTAAATTCATCCGAATTCATTTTGGCACATCTGGCAAACTGGCCAGTGCTGATATTGAGACATGTAAGTATGCAATTTACATTGTGAAAATACTTCGACTGTGATATGATTGTGAACTATGACACCTGAGATTTCCCTAAAATAATTTCAGATCTGCTGGAGAAGTCTAGAGTAACATTCCAGCTCCCTGATGAGAGAGGCTATCACATCTTCTACCAGATGATGACCAACCACAAACCAGAGTTGATTGGTAGGGTCACTTTAAATTACGACATTCACACAGTTGTCTGCCCTATGAAAAAGTTGTTTATTTTTTATATGTATTATTATTATTTTACAGAGATGTCACTCATCACAACCAACCCCTACGATTTCCCCATGTGCAGTCAGGGTCAGATCACCGTGTCCAGTATTGATGACAAAGTTGAGCTGGAAGCCACTGATGTGAGTAGTTATTTTTCAAATATTTTTAATGGTTTTGCTTTCATCTGACCCTTTTCTTACACTATTGATTATTTCTAAATGAAGAATAATTTTGTTTCGTACAATGAACCTACTTATGGTACCAACAGAATGCTATTGATATCCTGGGCTTCACCAATGAGGAGAAAATGAGCATCTACAAAATGACTGGTGCTGTCCTCCACCATGGCAACATGAAATTCAAGCAAAAGCAGCGTGAGGAGCAGGCAGAGCCTGATGGCACAGAGGGTATGTGGTAACAGTCAAAATCAGTCCTAAAAGTACCAGCCTGCCATTGTACTGCTGTTGGTTTCTTCAATTAAACAATCAATTGCACTTTAAACATATTTCAGAATCTGATAAGATTGCCTACTTGTTGGGTCTCAACTCTGCTGACATGCTCAAAGCTCTTTGCTATCCCAGAGTGAAAGTTGGAAATGAGTTTGTTACCAAAGGACAAACTGTACCTCAGGTAATATACTACTATATAAACAATAAAAGAAAATAAATCAGAAGGATGAAAACCAATGAAATGTGGCCAGTTCCATCCTGTAGATTAACTCATTTCATATGTTTTTAGGTGCTGAACTCTGTAACAGCCCTTGCCAAGTCCATCTATGAGAGAATGTTTTTGTGGATGGTCATCCGTATCAACCAGATGTTGGACACTAAACAGTCAAGGCAGTCCTTTATTGGTGTCTTAGATATTGCTGGCTTTGAAATCTTTGATGTAAGCGTCATTCCTGTAGAAAGACAAACACGAAAGATAATAATCCTTGTTGTGATGAAAATTATCGGTGCAATGTCTTCCCACAGTACAACAGCATGGAACAGCTGTGCATCAACTTCACCAATGAGAAATTGCAACAGTTCTTTAATCACCACATGTTCGTCCTGGAGCAAGAAGAGTACAAGAAGGAGGGTATTATCTGGGAGTTCATTGACTTTGGCATGGACTTGGCTGCCTGCATTGAGCTGATTGAAAAGGTGTGCAATTGATCCAGATGCAGATTTTTAAAATCTTCTAAACAGTCTCATTTATAACATTCCTCTTCTTTTTTTAAGCCCATGGGCATCTTCTCCATTCTGGAGGAGGAGTGCATGTTCCCGAAGGCCACAGATACATCCTTCAAGAACAAGCTGTATGACCAGCATCTGGGCAAATGCAAAGCATTTGAGAAGCCAAAACCTGCAAAGGGCAAGGCTGAAGCCCACTTCTCTCTGGTGCATTATGCTGGAACTGTGGATTACAACATCACTGGCTGGCTGGACAAGAACAAGGACCCCCTGAATGAGTCTGTTGTGCAGCTCTATCAGAAGTCTCCCGTGAAACTCTTGGCTCACCTCTATCCACCTGCTGCTGCTGAGGGTAATTCATTAAATCTTCATACACCTGAAGCACGAGATGGATATTAAATATTGCTTCCTCTCCTCCGAAACGGTAAACAGAAGCTGGAAAGAAGGGAGGCAAGAAGAAGGGTGGTTCTATGCAGACTGTATCGTCCCAGTTCAGGGTAAGGTCTCGCTGGTAAAAAGATTTACAAATATATATTCATATTATGTTTAATACATACTCCTTTTGGGGGGATTTCAGGAAAATTTGGGGAAACTGATGACTAACTTGAGGAGCACCCATCCTCACTTTGTGCGTTGCCTGATTCCTAACGAATCAAAGACTCCAGGTAAATTATTTCATGAAAATCTCACTTGAATGGAATTTTTTTATTGTAATACTTATGGGCGTTAGACCTTAGAACCTGATTTTGAGCCGGAGTTTCCCATTGTTAATAAACCAAACCTTATGAAATGTTTTCCCTTTTCCATAGGACTAATGGAAAACTTCCTGGTCATCCATCAGCTTCGGTGTAACGGTGTGCTGGAGGGCATCAGAATTTGCAGGAAAGGTTTCCCCAGCAGAATTCTCTATGGTGACTTTAAACAGAGGTATCATAAAATATCATTAATAGAAATTAATCATCAAAGTGATAGGATCTAACAAATCTTGTTGTAAAAAAAGGTACAAGGTGCTGAATGCAAGCATCATTCCTGAGGGCCAGTTCATTGACAACAAGAAAGCTGCTGAGAAGCTTCTTGGTTCAATTGATATTGACCATGACCAATACAGATTTGGTCACACCAAGGTAAATAAACAAAGTGACAGATTTATTTTATTAATTTATATCAGTGCTCTTTTTTTTTACATTATAGACATTCATTTATGTGTTTTATTCAAGATGGGACCGGTATTTAAAAATGTATTTTTTTCTTTCTTTCTTTCTTTAGGTATTCTTCAAAGCAGGTCTTCTGGGTACCCTTGAGGAATTGAGAGACGAGAAACTGGCAGCTCTTGTTACGATGACTCAGGCCCTTTGCCGTGGTTTCCTCATGAGAAAGGAGTTTGTGAAAATGATGGAGCGGAGGCATGTGATGACTTCTGTAAAAAAAATAACACCCAGTGTTTTTAAAAGAGAACCAATATCTATAAGTTGACATTTCAATACACAGGGAGGCTATCTTTACCATCCAGTACAACGTGCGCTCATTCATGAATGTCAAACATTGGCCATGGATGAAGGTGTACTACAAGATCAAACCTTTGCTAAAGAGTGCGGAAACAGAGAAAGAGTTGGTACAGATGAAGGAGAACTATGAAAAGATGACCTCTGACTTGGCTGCTGCTCTTGCAAAGAAAAAGGAACTTGAGGAGAAGATGGTGTCTCTTCTGCAGGAGAAGAATGATCTGCAGCTGCAAGTGGCCTCTGTTAGTGATAAGTCACTGACGGGTATTTTTGTGACCTGTGTTTTGCGTGACTAAATATGTTTTTTTCCCACTGTCCAACAGGAGACCGAGAATCTGTCAGATGCTGAGGAGAGATGTGAGGGTCTTATCAAGAGTAAGATTCAACTGGAAGCCAAACTCAAGGAGACAACAGAGAGATTGGAGGATGAAGAGGAAATCAATGCTGAACTAACAGCAAAAAAAAGAAAGCTAGAGGATGAATGCTCTGAGCTTAAGAAGGATATTGATGATCTGGAACTTACCTTGGCCAAAGTGGAGAAGGAGAAACACGCCACTGAGAACAAGGTGGGAAATATTCGATATGAATTTTTATGAAGATTGTGAGGCGTGAGGATCCACCGCATATATTGCAGTTTATGTGTGATAATTAAAACTCTGTTTCCATTGTAGGTGAAGAACCTGACTGAAGAGATGGCTTCTCAAGATGAGAGCATTGCAAAGCTGACCAAGGAGAAGAAGGCTCTTCAAGAGGCTCATCAACAGACTCTTGATGACCTGCAAGCTGAAGAAGATAAGGTCAACACTCTGACCAAAGCCAAGACCAAGCTTGAGCAGCAAGTGGACGATGTAAGTTTTATTAAGTTATTTGGATAAGAAACTCAAGATGTGGCTTGAATGCCTAACTGACGCAATAATATTACAACACAGCTTGAAGGTTCTCTGGAACAAGAAAAGAAGCTACGTATGGATCTGGAAAGGGCTAAGAGAAAGCTTGAGGGTGACCTGAAACTAGCTCAGGAATCCATCATGGACTTGGAGAATGACAAACAGCAGTCTGATGAAAAACTTAAAAAGTAAAAGCTTTCTTCTTTTTTTTTTGTATACTGCCAACCATTTCCCAAAGAAGCTGACCAAAATATTTCTGATCTTCATAGGAAGGACTTTGAAATTAGTCAATATCTGAGCAAGATTGAGGATGAGCAATCAATGGGTGCGCAGCTTCAGAAAAAGATTAAGGAACTTCAAGTAGGTTATAAATTTTTCCTCACTACAAATTCTCCCACTCTCTCAATATTAAACACTAGGTGTTAAAATTAGGTTGTTAACATTTTGTTCTAATAGGCCCGTATTGAAGAACTGGAGGAGGAAATTGAGGCCGAGCGTGCTGCTCGTGCCAAGGTTGAGAAGCAGAGAGCTGATCTCTCCCGGGAACTTGAGGAGATCAGCGAGAGGCTGGAGGAGGCTGGAGGCGCCACTGCTGCTCAGATTGAGATGAACAAAAAGCGCGAGGCTGAGTTCCAGAAACTTCGCCGTGATCTTGAGGAGTCCACCTTGCAGCATGAAGCCACTGCAGCTGCTCTCCGAAAGAAGCAGGCTGACAGTGTTGCTGAGCTAGGCGAACAGATTGACAACCTCCAGCGCGTCAAGCAGAAGCTTGAGAAGGAAAAAAGTGAATACAAGATGGAGATTGATGATCTCTCCAGCAACATGGAGGCTGTTGCTAAAGCAAAGGTGAAGTTTTGTTACACTGTGTCAATTTAGTTATGGAAAAGCTGACTAACAACACAAATCTTCCAAAAACAAGGGAAATCTGGAAAAGATGTGCCGTACGTATGAGGACCAACTTAGTGAGCTGAAAAGCAAAAATGAAGAGAATCTTCGGCAGCTCAATGACCTGGGTGGACAGAAGGCCCGACTTTTGACAGAAAATGGTATGCAATTGATTGTCAAATTAGCCGTCTGATGAAATACTGAAAATACACTTAGTCTAAATGATTTTACGTTTAAAAAGGCGAATTTGGCCGTCAAATTGAGGAGAAGGAAGCTCTTGTCTCACAGCTGACAAGAGGTAAGCAGGCCTTCACACAGCAGGTTGAGGAACTGAAGAGACAGATTGAAGAGGAGGTCAAGGTATGAAACATAGATTCTAACTTAAAATGGGTAGGAGGTTGAAGTCTGTTCACAGAGGACATTTTGGTTACCAGGCAAAGAATGCTCTTGCCCATGGACTGCAATCAGCGCGCCATGACTGCGATCTGCTCAGAGAGCAGTTTGAAGAAGAGCAAGAGGCCAAGGCTGAGTTGCAGCGTGGAATGTCCAAAGCCAACAGTGAGGTTGCTCAGTGGAGGACTAAGTATGAAACTGATGCCATCCAGCGTACCGAGGAGCTTGAAGAAGCCAAGTGAGTGAGATTTAAAAAAAAAAGACAGTTCCTTTATACATTATTTACGTGTAGAGGTTGCTTATAATAATTATAGTTATTAGTTGCATGGTTAGTATTTGACTTTGCCATCACCGACTGTCTACAAGGGGTACATTGCTACACCTCATAGCCAGAAAGAGCCAGAAATTGATATTGCTTAAAAAATATTAAGTATGGTTTATCACAAATTAAGCATTAGTGACCTTCACTTGCATTTTGTCTTCTCGGTATTTATACAGAACCTCAACAGTATTGTTTTCTTACCTTATCAACAGGAAAAAATTGGCACAACGCCTCCAAGAGGCTGAGGAGCAGATTGAGGCTGTAAATTCTAAGTGTGCTTCTCTGGAGAAAACCAAACAGAGACTCCAAAGTGAAGTGGAGGATCTCATGATTGACGTGGAAAGGGCCAATGGTCTTGCTGCCAACCTTGATAAAAAGCAGCGAAACTTTGACAAGGTACAACTAATACTTATTGCTTCCATGCCATACAAGGAGACACTGACCACTGTAATGTATAAATTGTTAAATTAGGTGCTGGCAGAATGGAAGCAAAAGTTTGAAGAGGGACAGGCAGAACTTGAGGGAGCTCAGAAGGAGGCCCGATCTCTTGGCACTGAACTGTTCAAGATGAAGAACTCTTATGAGGAAGCTCTGGATCAGCTGGAGACCATGAAGCGTGAAAACAAGAACCTGCAGCGTGAGTCATTCAGGTTTAGTTTTCAAAATGGTGGCAATTTGTCTGGAATTTGATTTCATATGACATGTAGTAAGGGTTATCATTATTTTTCTAAATTTAAAATGGGGGCCCAGTATTGAATGATTAGTGCATTGGTCTCACATTTCTGGGGTCCTGGGTTTGAATCCATGTAGGTGCTCTTGTGTGGGGTTTGAGTGTTTTCTCCAAGTCGTCCAGTTTTTTCCCCTACATTCCAAAAACATGCATGGTAAGCTGGTTGGACACTCTAAATTGTCCCTGGGTATGAGTGTCAGCGTGAAAAGTTGTTCTCCCCTCTTGGTACCGTGTGATTGGATGGCCACCAGTTCAGGGTTTCTCCCGCCTTATGCTCAAAGTCAGATGGGATAGGCTCCAGCAAGCCCCGTCACCCTTGTGAGAAGAAGCGGTCCAGAAAATAAATGAATGAATGAATTTGAAATGCTCTTTTTCTTTGCAGAGGAGATATCTGATCTGACTGAACAGATTGGAGAGACTGGAAAGAGCATCCATGAGCTTGAGAAGGCCAAAAAGCAGGTGGAGACAGAGAAATCTGAAATCCAAACTGCTCTTGAAGAGGCCGAGGTGATTTAAACTAGCATGGATTTCGCAAGGTTCGTATTCCCTGTTTGTTAATATTGGATTAAATTTAATCATGTAGGGAACTCTGGAACACGAAGAGTCTAAGATTCTACGTGTGCAGTTGGAGCTTAACCAGGTGAAAGGAGAAGTAGACAGGAAGCTGGCAGAGAAAGAGGAAGAAATGGAGCAGATTAAGAGGAATAGTCAGAGAGTGATTGAGTCCATGCAGAGCACTTTAGATTCTGAGGTCAGGAGCAGAAATGATGCCCTGAGAATCAAAAAGAAAATGGAGGGAGATTTGAACGAGATGGAGATTCAGTTGAGCCATGCCAATCGGCAGGCAGCTGAGTCTCAGAAGCAGCTGAGAATTGTGCAGGTGCAGCTAAAGGTATCGCAATGTTCAGAACTAAAACATGATCAGAGTTCATTTATGCTGCCATTTATTGATGGATTACCCTCATTTTCAACAGGATGCACAACTGCACCTTGATGATGCTGTCAGGGCACAGGATGACCTCAAGGAACAAGCTGCCATGGTTGACCGCAGGAATGGTCTCATGCTGTCTGAAATTGAGGAACTCAGGGCTGCGCTGGAACAAACAGAGAGAGGCCGTAAAGTGGCTGAGCAGGAGCTGGTGGATGCCAGTGAACGAGTTGGACTCCTGCACTCTCAGGTAAGTCTTGTGCAAGACACTTCATAACTTTTATGAGTCTGCAATGAAGCATTTTTGTATAAATCATATTCAAATGACAATGATATGGATTTATCAGAACACAAGCCTTCTGAACACAAAGAAGAAGCTGGAAAGTGACCTTGTCCAGATCCAGAGTGAAGTGGATGACACAGTTCAGGAAGCCAGGAATGCAGAGGAAAAAGCCAAAAAGGCCATTACTGATGTGCGATACCTCGTCTATAATGCATTGTTTTATTTAAAAGCTTCTACATTTCATTTCTTGTGACATAGAAAAAATATCTGTCCTTTCTAGGCTGCAATGATGGCTGAGGAGCTTAAGAAGGAACAAGATACCAGTGCTCATCTTGAGAGGATGAAAAAGAACCTTGAGGTTGCTGTTAAGGATCTGCAGCACCGCCTGGATGAGGCTGAGAACTTGGCCATGAAGGGTGGAAAGAAACAGCTCCAGAAACTGGAGTCTAGGGTATGACTGTTACAACAAGATAGTTAAAAAACATCTTTTTAAAATGATTACTATAAATGCCAAATTCAAAAACAATCCTCAGGTCCGTGAGCTTGAGACAGAAGTTGAAACAGAGCAGAGACGTGGGGGTGATGCTGTTAAAGGTGTCCGAAAATATGAGAGAAGGGTAAAGGAGCTCACATACCAGGTAAATATGGTACCTTATCATTCAGTATACATAAAAAATACACATTTTTTTTGTTTTTTGGGTGGAGTGGGTGTTTGTTGTATCTGTGGTTTCTGCCAATAGTGATCTAGGTAAATAAAGAGTATTTGTTCATTCATGTTATGTACTGCTTATCTACAAAAGGGTCGCAGTGGTGCTGGATCCTATCCCAGCTAACAATGGACAGTAGGCGAGGAATACCCTCAATTGGTTTCCAGCCAATCACAAGGCACAAAGAGATTAACAACCATGCACACACACGCTCATACATAGAGACATTTTTAAGTGCCAGCCTTGAATGTTTTTGGGATGCGGAAAAAAACCCATGCAAAGTCCACATATATCATGCATTTTTAAAATAATTGTAAATGTTTAGTTGCATGCACATTCTTTAATTTTTAATGAGCAGTATGTCTTCACGTGATCTATGTTTTTACTTTCTGAAGCTAATAAAATAATTGAAAATATCTGACAGTGGCAGACAGATTTCATTGGTCAACTAATTATATACTTCCTATACAGGCATTCCTGCCACCTTTAAAGTCCTGACATACTACATAATACTGCACATGGAGCAATGGTGGTCACAAAGAAATGAACAAACATGAATCAAATGTTAAAAAAAATATTCTTTGTATAACAGACTGAAGAGGACAAGAAAAATGTCAGCAGACTGCAGGATCTGGTTGATAAATTGCAACTTAAGGTCAAGGCCTATAAGCGACAGGCTGAGGAAGCGGTAAGGATGTGGACCCAAAATAACAACTATTTGGAATTTAAATGAAACGTACATTTGCAAATTTTGGCTCCAATGTGTCATTCTATTTCCAACTACTAATTGTATCTGTCCATCTGACTTTTAAGGAGGAGCAGGCCAATGTTCATTTGTCCAAGTGCAGGAAGGTGCAGCATGAGCTGGAAGAGGCTGAGGAGCGGGCTGATATTGCGGAGTCTCAGGTCAACAAACTGAGAGCCAAAAGCCGAGACTCTGGCAAGGTAAATACTGTATACATTTAATTTATTCATACTAGAGTGTGGACATTTTTCTGAGATCATTGTCATAATATAAAATTATTACTTTTATTTAACTAAGGCATTTTTGTTTTCTTACAGGGGAAAGATGCAGCTGAATAAAAATATTATCTCATGGGATGTTTCAAGTCATATAATATGATGAGAAATAAACCACAATAAAACACTTTCAATTCATAAAAAATGTCTGCTGTGATCATTTCATGTGTCTGACTATGTATTCTTTGGATTAAATTGTGATATGATTCTAAACATTAATATATGATAATTTTAGAATAATATTGATCAAAAACAAAACAAACATCATAATTTAAAGAACTTTGTTGTCCACTTTCATTTTTCCACTAACAAACTTAGTTTTGTTCAGCAAAATTCACTCAGCTAAAACGTAAACAGGTGAAGAGATGACAAATGAATCAAGGAAATCTAGCAAATCAGAATCAGTAATTTTAATGCTCCTTTTATATGTGGCGCATAAATTACAAATCCATAATTACACTATTGCACGTAAAATCGATAATTGAACTGGCTACTTTAAGATAGATTTGGATGAAAGTAATTTTTCGACTGTCCATATTAGGACATTTGGAGAAACCAGTTGTATTCGACACTGGTGAAGATCGGCTTCACATACAAAGTACTGAAATATTAACTGGACAAGATACAATATTGTTTTTTAATGCGGCACACCACCTGCAGCATGTCTAACATTAAGCAGGCAAACATAAATGCTAAACAAAGTGTTCGTTGTTAGTTTATATGTTCATTTTCCTTGGTCGGTTTACAAGTACAACTTAATATAGCTAGCCGGAAATAGTTGAAAATCCTTAAAACCTTTGTCCCGCTTTCTTCTGTGCATAGAGTCCATGTTTTTATTATTTTTTCTTAGCTTGCACTTGTGGTTTATTATGACTACCTGCACATCACCATCATAATTTGTAGGGCTAACATAGGTACAGTGGCAATATAAACAAATATCAAGCCACATTTGTGTCATTAATATCTGGCACTGCAATAGAATGGCATCCTTGCGCTATGTGTCTCATATTGTGGATATTATTCGACCTATTTGGTTTAAAAACAAATAAGGCATGCAAATAGTGTATAAAAAGTTCCTGAAACATAACTCAGATAAGCAGAGCATGCCATCTTGCAATTGGTTGACGGATTGAGCGGAGCATAAGACCCCAGTGTTCGTTTTCTGAAGTCTTGTCCTTCTTCAACATTACTTGTCCAATGAGTTGCTTTGATGTTTTTTTATTTAAGTGAGTCTCATAAACAGATCCTAAAATTGTACACTGCTCAAGGGGAAATTCTGGCAAGGAGAAAAAAAGAACTTTATTGAAGACCGTCACTGGGCCACGTACCACTGCCGCTGTTTTCTGGTCCGTTAACTTGCATCGGTCGCACTGCACACTGATCCTGACACAGAGGGCTGAATCTAGAACCAACAATGGCGACGGGTTACTGTGTATTTTGTTTAATTATATATTGCATGAGCATATTTGTCCATTACCTGGATCCAAGTGCTGCTCCTTAAAGACTGTTCGAACTTTTAACACTCCAATCTCAATCCTCTGAGAAGTAGGAAGAAACCTCAGGGACAGAAGCACTTCCCCGACAAGATCCTGCCAAATGAAAGATGAAGTTTTAGTTTGTATGAATGTATCCTGTGAACAAACTATTAAGGCAACAGTTTTATCTGTGCTCCAATTTTAAATAAGATAACATTTGTCACATACACAAAATAAAAAAAATGCTCTTAAATATTGTTCACAAATCTGTCTAAATCGATAATTCATCCAACCTCAGATGTAAACTATATCAAGATGTTAGTATGATTGGAATGTATATTGCACAGATTTGCCTTAATCTGGCCATAATAAAAGTTCCCCTCTTAAATATTGAATGTGTATTACATAATGCAATGCTATATATCTGACGAGTATAAGTACAAATGTCCACAAGAGCTCTTGCCTGTGTAACCAAAATTTGTTAAGAGAAAGGCAAATGGCAAAACCTTTGAGATCTTTCAGTTTATTGCATTAAAACAATAGTAGCAAAAACAAAATTGTAATTTGTGTATTTTCACCTTTCTCGGAGCGAGGAGTTTTCCTTTAAGCTCAAGAGGGTAGGAAATGTTGAGTTGTTTGAGAGGGGTCCTCACCTCTCCTAATGCGGTGTGTCTGGAGTGTTTGTCAAAGTTTTTCACCTGAAAAATAAATGCCAATGGAGGTCTTATTCAATATGTTGGACTTGTCAGTCAGAAGAATGAAGGTGAGCAGGAGTAACAGAATACGTACATGTGTGTCAAGGAGAAGGCCCCAGAAATGATTTTTGGTGGATTTTAGGATTTAATTATTTAATAAGGGACAGCACATATTTATGAACATATTCCTATTCATGATAATGAACATATCTATGTAAATATGTAAGATAATAGCCGAGACACACAATCCCTTCTGTGTAATAACTTTGGGGTGAGGTAATATGAAAAGACGTTGGGCGGTGATCTGCCTTCTACTGGCCGAATGAAGGTTAGGTGAAAGACAGTGAGAGGTAAGTGATCCGCTCGGGGGGGTGATGCGATGTATCCATAACGGCAGAATGCCAAATTACGAGTCCGAAATTATCACTTATTTGGGTCTTTTGCCGAGAAAATGCACCCAATGGAGAAGCACTCACAATTTCGTCATACGCAGTTCTGGGTATGATGACAATTAGGCTTTTGTTGTTGATGATGACAACAAAGCCCATGTCCAATTATTATTATTTGGCACATCACAGTGGTGCCTTATGTCACTCTAGCGCTCCTTTTGTTAATTTTTTTTTTTCATTAGACTCCCTTGACTGTACATACTATACCCTTTGATTCACAACATAATATCATTGTTATCAAAATAATTTAGATATTTATTGTACTTTAAAATTGTTGAAATGTCAAATAATTAACACATGAGTATGGCTATCAAAGAATTACATTTCAAATTTTGAATAGTGTATGGCTCTTTTGGTCAAAATGTTCACGACCCCTGATGTATGGCTTTTATAGAGTAGGTTTAAGGAAAAGAAATGAGGTGGAGCAAGAAGTAACAATTATGAAGATGCTCAGGTCCTTCTCAGGATTGACCAGGTGAGATAGGATTAGAAATGAAACAAGAAGCGGGAGAGTGAAGATTAGAGAAAAGATTAGATGTTTATTGGGAGAATTTGGGAGATTTTGTCCAACTTTAGAAGGTCTTTTTGAGTCCGACTCAGTTACCGCAACTAAAATGGCGCTGTTTAAGCGGCAGCCGGCGGCCACGGTAGCTCTGTCCACTCATGTTTTTTGTGCTTTTGCTGCTTTTATGTTTTAATGATTTGATGATTCCATTTACTTTGATTTGCTTTGTGCTTTTGCTTTGCTGTGTATTCTGTCTAATCACCCTCTTGCTACTGCCACAATGTAATTTCCCGAATACGGGATGAATAAAGTTATCCAATCCAATCCAATGTTGATGGGGGAAGGACAAGGAAATGACGGGTGTAGGGGAGGATGATACAAACGACAGGTTGAAGTGAAAAAAGTAGATTTGCTGTGGCAACCTCTCACGGGACAAGCAAAAGGTGTATTAGTAGTAGTAGTTGGACTTGTCACAAATTTGACTTATTACATAATAAACTGAGTCAAATGCCAGTTTCATTCCCATTCTTTTCATACCAACCTCCATCCTTAGGTCGATATCATCCAGCCTTTGTTCATCACCCAGAATATAGCTGAACTGGTCACCAAATAATGGGTTGCTGGTGCCTTTTACAATGCGAGTTCGCCAGTCCTGGAGCACTGTGCGCAGAGCAAGTGATGGCGCATCACTCTAATTGGATCAGAGCATTGAAATGTAAAATATACAGTAGTACACAGGTGTATCTTTATATATATTTATATAATAAAAGAAACAGGATTATTGATAAGTAACTCTCTAGTCTTGTAATTTATTCACTTGTTCAAATATTGTTCCTAAATTTGTTTTGTGCTTGTTCCATGATGTATGGGTCTTTTCAAATAGATTATTTAGTTTAAAATGTGTATGCCCAGCAAAAATTGCTGGATGTGTTAGCCCAAAAAACAGGGCTATTAGATATTCTAGTGGTGAGTTTTGCAATTGTTTTTTAACTTGAGCATGTTTTGCAATTTTTTTTTAGCCCCTCAAGAACCCAAACAACATATCTCCAAACTTTGCAAATGACACATTCTCATAGTTTGGATGTCCAACCCATGTTTGTAGGACTGTTAAATTGTAATCAGAAAAGAAAACAAACATAAACATAATTCCCATACACTATCTCAAAAACATACACACCAAAAAATGAGGAAACTGTTAAAGTTCATTGGTGGTGCTGGATCCTATCCCGGCCAACCATGAGCAGGTGGTGGGGAAAATTTTTCAATATTTTTAAATAGGGGATTATATATATATATATATATATATATATATATATATATATATATATATATATATATATATATATATATATATATATATATATATGAAAGGTGGCTTGGCGGCTCTCAGTGGTTCACACGTCGGCCTCACAGTTCGTGGGTCGTTTTTGAATCTTGGTCGGTCCACTTGTGTGGAGTTTGCATGTTCTCCCCAGGCCTGCGTGGGCTTCCCCCGGGTAATCTAATTTCCTCCCACATTCCAAAGATAAGCATTTTATGCTGGTTGGACACTCTCATTTGCACCCAGGCATGAGTGTAAATGGTTGTCCGTCTTCTTATGCCCTGCGATTGGCTGGTCACCAATTCAGGGTGTCCCTTGTGATAGGATCCAACACCCCGCCATCCTTGTGCGGATAAAGTGGTTCAGAAAATGAATGAATATATAGTATATATAAATGGTGTGAATTACCCTTTCAACAAGTTGATCCGCATCCTTCTCGCATCCAGCCCATAAGAGTTTAATTTGGACAAACAGTGGGTGGCTGCTTTCTCTTCGCTCTTGTAACCCTTCCACCTCCAAAATAGTAACTACAAGATGACGCTCCGGCTCATCATAGTATAATGAATAATGGAGCCATCCGACAAACCCCTAAGGCAATGGAAAGTGAGGCAGTGTTTAGCAAATTATACATCAGTTCTTTTTTCCCACCATGATAAATGTTTTCCAAACCCGATTTCGATTTCCTTATTATTCTGTAATTTTTGTGCAGGCAAATAAGGTATAGGACTGCCAAAAGTATACAAATAAAATATACCTTTATAATGTTAGTGAGTGCTAAGTGTTCTAATGAGATGAGATCATAAATGTATAAAAAGATTATCAAGATACAGACGTTGTCTCCTTTGTTTGTGGTTCCCAAGATGTCCGCATCAAAATCTTCGATCTACAAAGTTGGCAGAGGGTTTAAGTTAATAATTTTATTTGACTTAACCATGTTCTACTCCTTTACCTCGAAATTACTGGCTTCAATCTGTAACAAATATCTGAAATTACCAGTTTTTTACTGGTTTCCCACACACTGTACATACATGTGTTGTATGGCAAGAGCTAACCATGGTGTACTCTCCCACAAAACAGTTCCTTTGTTAAAAATAATCAAACCAAACTGGCACCACTACTAATAATAAGGTGGCATAAATATGATGCGATGTATCCATAACGGCAGAATGCTAAATTACGAGTCTGAAATTATCACTTATTGTCTTTGTCGGGAAACGCACTTTATGCAGCACTACCAATTTCGTCATATGCAGCTGGGTATGATGACAATTAAGCTTTTGTCGAGTCAATGATGATTACAAAACTCAATTTCCGATTATTATTATGCATATTTATTTATTGACTTATTTATTACCTAACTATTTATTATTTATTTACTCTAAAATTTATGTTCCTCTATCTTCATTCTCGCCCTCTTGCTACTGTGACAATGAAATGGGATGAATAAAGTTATCCAATCTATATATATATATATATATATATATATATATATATATATATATATATATATATATATATATATATATATATATATATATATATATATATATATATATATATATATATATATATATATATATATATATATATATATATATATATATATATATATATATATATATATATATATATATATATATATATATATATATATATATATATATATATATATATATATATATATATATATATATATATATATATATATATATATATATATATATATATATATATATATATATATATATATATATATATATATATATATATATATATATATATATATATATATATATATGTATATATATATATATATATATATATATATATATATATATATATATATATATATATATATATATATATATATATATATATATATATATATATATATATATATATATATATATATATATATATATATATATATATATATATATATATATATATATATATATTATATATATATATATATATATATATATATATATATATATATATATATATATATGTATGTATATATATATATATATATATATATATATATATATATATATATATATATATATATATATATATATATATATATATATATATATATATATTATATATATATATATATATATATATATATATATATATATATATATATATATATATATATATATATATATATATATATATATATATATATATATATATATATATATATATATATATATATATATATATATATATATATATATATATATATATATATATATATATATACATATATATATATATATATATATTTAATACGGTTTTCCATGAAAAATGACAATTTGCAGTTGTTTCTTACCTTGATTGTTGGAATTCCTTTGTACTGTTGTCTTATTCCATATACCTCAGCCCCGTAAAGCAAATGACCATTCACTGCAACAAATAATTTAAAAAATAAGAAAAATCTATTAGTCAAACGTTTTTGTTTTCCAACATCTTATCCTTGCTCACCTGCTTGGGACTGCGGTTGTGTGGTGGGTGGGCGTTTAAAGCATCTGAAGGCCTGCCAAGCCAAGATGCCCAAGGCCACCAGAAGAAGAGTAATAGACACTCCAAGGATGCTGTACTTAATGGCATTTGAGAATGGAAACCTCAATACAGAAGCAGCTGACATAAAACTTCCAGAGTGGAAGAACTATCATGTTTCACCCCCTTCACTGTGGTCTATGAACTAGGAACACAGAAATTCATGTGAAGAACACATTCAGAACAAACTGCACTTACATTATTTTAACAATTCACAGACAAAAAATGTTAACTGTATGTGACAGCAATAGTTTTGTTTTACCTCTAATACAAATGGTGAAGATGAGAGATTCTTCTCTGTTGGGAGTACTTTTTGAAGGATTCACCTGGAGCCGGAACGCTGCCAGTTTGCTGAGAAAAGTTCATCAGAGGCTGCAAATTGCTTGGTGAGGTGTGTTTTGAGGAGCTCCTACAGATGTGTGGTAAAAGACGTATTTAGGATGGAATAATCTGATTAGAAGATCACTGTCATCAGCTTTCCCATCACGAACATCGCCACCAATAGATGCAGAAAGGGGGCCCTCGCCATCAAGAACCCAAAGCACAGAAACCTTTGAACTACATCCTGTGGTGAGATTAAGTATTGCTTCCAATATCTTATGTTTTCTATTCTGAGTCCAGAAATGATCAAGCAATTCACATTTATATATTTACATATTTCAATTATTTATATATATATATATATATATATATATATATATATATATATATATATATATATATATATATATATATATATATATATATATATATATATATATATATATATATATATATATATATATATATATATATATATATATATATATATATATATATATATATAAATAATTGAAATATGTAAATATATAAATGTGAATTGCTTGATCATTTCTGGACTCACTATATATATATATATATATATATATATATATATATAAATAATTGAAATATGTAAATATATAAATGTGAATTGCTTGATCATTTCTGGACTCACTATATATATATATATATATATATATATATATATATATATATATATATATATATATATATATATATATATATATATATATATATAGCCTACCATCATTAACTCTCTACTCAGGCAAAGGGCGATCAAGAGTATTGTGTCATTCCAAAAGTACATCAACAAAGTCTAATCTGGCCATCTCCATCTCATCAATTAACGGACGTCCTGGTTAACACACTGATTACGTTGGGCTTTAAATTTAACCCTCTAAAGACCAAACCACAAAATAATTGACAGCAAATTAAAATAATTTAAACAGTAATGTTTAAATAGTTCATAATTTGTCATCAATTTACAATCTATTTAAATGATACATCAGTTTTTTTTTAAATCAAGGAAATAAAGTCACGCTCAAAGTTAATGTATATGATGTTTGGCCACGTACATTTATATCCCACAAACTCATCTCTCATCTCATTTCAACTCATTTTCTGAACCGATTTGTCCTCATTACGGTCGTGGGTGGTGCTGGAGCCTATCCCAGCTGATTCCAGGCCAGAGGCACCCTTAATCGGTGGCCAGCAAATCGCAGGGCACAAGGAGACAGACACCCATGCACACTCACACTCATACCTAGGGACAATTTTGAGTGTCCATTCAGCCTACCATGCGTTCTTTTGGAATGTGTGGGGTGTGAGTACCTGGAAAAAAGCTACGCAGGCCCGGGAGAACTTGAAAACTCCAGACAGATGGACATGACCTGGATTTGAACCCAGGACCCCAGAGCTGTGAGGCCGATGCAGTAATCACCTGCACCCCACAAACTCTTACTTCATAATACTGATGACAGACCACTGCGCTCCAATCATATCTCATTATTCTTCAAAAATTCCTTTAGTTTGCAACCAATCAAGATAAGGACAAAAAAAAGATTATAGATATAATTAAGTCCATGCATAACCGCTTGGTGACCTCCTCTACATGGAGAAATCTTTTCCGTCTTCCATTAGTTTCATACTGTACACATATTATCACTAAATGTGCTGTGGTAATGGTGTGATAAAGATATTGAATATTTTAAATTGCTCAGTTAAAATTAATATACCATGGTCTGTATTACATTGTTATTTTTGTCATTGTTACCTTTGCTGATTGGCCTAGAGAAATAATTGATATATTTAATATGAATTTTGATTCAGAATATGAAAAATAGGATTCATTTTAAGGCATTGGGGTTCTGATTTGAGAGCAATACGTAGATTGTTTTCGTTTCCATCAAACACACACACACACAAACACAAACAAACACGTACAAACCTACAAACTCATGACAACTCATGTTTTATGATTGACAAAAACTTAATTTATAACACCATAAACACAGATAATGATACGTCAATAAAGCAAAGTATCATACAGTTTGAAATATTTTAGGCTGCAACTCAACAGAAAATGTTGAATTTAAAGTTTTTAATATTCTTTACACACTCAAGCATTAGAATCTAAAAATACTAACATAAAATAATAAGAAGAACAATAATAATTATAAAAAAATAATAAGAAGAACAGCTTCCAAGCAAATACTAAGCCTAAATAAACTTTATATTATCCATGCATGTAAAATGAAATATTTAAGGGAAAAATAGCTGAATCTGAAAAATAAACACTTACTTTAGTCACGAAAACCATGCTGACTTGAGGGATATAGCTCTCTATCTTTCTGGTTGGCTCTCAATGCTTTGCTAATCTAAAAAAAGATTGTATATATGTTATGTATACTTAAGAAAAAAGTTATGAAATTATTGACACGTCTTCCTCATTCTTTAAAACATTATGCACACTCCCTTGCTCGAAGCTCCTCAAAAGCATACTGACACAAACAAATGAGAGGGCGAATTCCTTACACGCACTTCCGGACAAACTAGTTAGTTTACATGTTGATGATAATTTTGCAAGCTATAAATTACCTGATTGCAAGACATGTACTCATCTAAATAGTACTTTACCATTAGATCCATGTTTAGCGCATGAATAAGTACACACAGAAAAAAATATGTTGAAATTCATAACCTTCGTAAACTTGTTTAATGCTGCATGACCAAAACGTATTATATTTTTCACTCATTCATCCTTCCATTACCTTATCCACCCATCCAACCACTCATCCATCATTCCATTAAAATCCCAATTTTTCTCAACTATTGTGACAGCAATGTGGAATGGATAGAAAAAGGAACTTTGGGCTGTTTGGTGTATCCATTTGTCCGGTTTTAGGATGAAATTTGCCAGAGTGGGCAACCCGGTGGATGAGTGGTTAGCAAGTCGGCCTCACAGTTGGAGACCTTGGTTTAAATCCAGGTTGTTCCAACGATGTCGAGTTTGCATGTTCTACCCGGTCCTACGTGGGTTTTCTCTGGGTACTATGGTTTCCTCCCACATTCCAAAGACTTCAATGGTAGTGCTGATTGGACACTCTGAATTGCCTCTAAGTATGAGTGTGAGCTTGAATGGTTGTTTGTCTCCTGCTGCCCTGCGATTGGCTGGCCACCAATTCAGGGTTTTGTCCCCCGCCTCTGGCCCGAAGTCAGCTGGGATGATAGCCTCCAGCACCCTCCGCGAACCTACTGAGGATAAAGTGTTTCAGAAAATGAGAGATGAGATTTGTTGGAGTGGCACGCTTAATATCCCCCAAAAAAAACAACGTTTTAACTTTAAGTATTTTTAGAGTACTGTTGTTTAATGTTACACACACACACACACACACACACATATATATATATATATATATATATATATATATATATATATATATATATATATATATATATATATATATATATATATATATATATATATATATATATATATATATATATATATATATATATATATATATATATATATATATATATATATATATATATATATATATATATATATATATATATATATATATATATATATATATATATATATATATATATATATATATATATATATATATATATATATATATATATATATATATATATATATATATATATATATATATATATATATATATATATATGAATTGCTTGATAGTTTCTATACTCAGAATAGAAAACATAAGATATTGGTAGCAATACTTAATTTTACCACAAGATGTAGTCCAAACGTTTTTGGTTTTTGATGGTACATTTTTTTTGTATTTTATTTTGACTATTTTGCCCTGTTCGTCTACTGTATTGAACCTACTAAATAGACCAAAAGTGCCATATCTATTTTTGTTTACATAGGGTTCTTTCTATTTTATGTTTATTTTTACAAGTTGAAAGCATTACTAGGCTTCAAAACACATTATTTAGTATGTTTGGGCTTCAAAACACACTATTTAGTATGTTTGGTTGGTTATAGGACAGAGAAGAAAAACGACAGTTTGAATATGAAGTTAACACCCTCCTATAAATAAGACCAAATCAGGCCGTTCTCTAATTTTTTTCCGCTAAGGGTAAACCTTCACTTTAAAAATGATTAGGTATTTATCATCTTAATGCTGAAAGCATTATGATTCTATTCTTTAGATATGAAAGACAGACAAATTAGTATCCTAGTGGATATTAATTAGCATTTGTTAAATTTCTTTATTTTTGGCTGAATTAAATGTAGGGATTTACCTTTAAAATGGGTTGTCACTAAGAAATAACTTTGTTTATCCCCCTGCTAAATTCTCAAGCCATTAAAAGTGATGGACATTTTTCTTGTGCATATAAGTAAGTCACAAAGTATTCAATATTTGTGATTAAATAATGTGAGCTCCACTGTAATACAGGCGCTCGCATGTGTATGCCTGCTGTATGATTTAGGCTTTAAAAGCATGTCAACTCAATTACAAAGGCCGGACGAGAATTTATTGGTGCAACATCCGCCTGGGTCAGGATTGACATCTTATTAAAGGACCTTTTTTTCTGTGTCTACTAATGGTTAACCTTGCTTGCACTTTTTGAAAGAATTCACTAGATAAGCCAAAAATACTATTTGACCTAGTGGACATTGTATAATTGCTATGAGTTAGGAATTGATACTTAAGAAAATAATTTGGGCAATTTAGTGGCAATGTTGCTCAACTCTTGTCAGAAAGATGAGCCAAAGTTTTTTTTTTTGGTACTATTATGCAAATTCAATGTAAAACCGGGGTTGGGAACCTTTTTGACGGAGAGAGCATTCAGGACTGAGCTTTCTCAATAGAGGTTCCCATATTTTACCTCACAGTTTAGCGGGCAGCCATATGCACCTAGCAAAAGAGCCACATATGGCTCCCGAGCCTTATGCACCTAGCAAAAGAGCCACATATGGCTCCCGAGCCATATGCACCTAGCAAAAGAGCCACATATGGCTCCCGAGCCATATGCACCTAGCAAAAGAGCCACATATGGCTCCCGAGCCATAGGTTCCCTATTCCTCATGTAAAACTATAGGAATTCACTTGCATTACAAACATTTGGGCCCGATGGAAAGGGTGGTTAGTACATCGGCCTCATAGTACTAGGGTCGAGGGTTTGATCCCAGATTGAGGATAGGTGTTTGAATGTTTTCACCAGTCTTGTGTAGGTTTTTATCCGGGTAGTCCGCTTTCCCCAATTCATCCCAACAACATGGAGAGTAGGCTGGTTGGACTCTATAAATTGGCCCTAGGTATGAGTGTGTGTGATAGTTGTTCAATCTCTTTGTGCCCTGCAATTGGCTGGCCACTGATTCAGGATGTCCCCCGCCTGGTCGTTAGCCTGGGATAGGCTCCATTACCTCCCACAGTTCCTTGTGAGGATAAACGGTTCAGAAAAAAAATTAATGAATTTTGTATGATAGAATTTTTACCAAACCAGTTTCAATCAAAAGTAAAAGGTAAATAGAATGGAACAAATAAAAGAGGATATGGACAACTGTTCATAAAACAAAGACAAAATATCTTGAGATATTTTATTAAGACCTTGAATTTACAGTATTGGCCATAAACAACATTAAAGGTCAACTTCTATCATCACATCAAATGTCTTCAAATAGCATACAATGGTTTGCTAGTTATTTCAGAAAATGCCTTAAAATTGATAGATCAGATTGTAACATTTAAGCACTTCACACAGAAGAGATATGTCATAGTATTCGTCATTTGGAAGTAATAGTTTTAGAAGGAGAGGAGAGGTCGGTCCTGCACATGCACCTGATGTTTTGTTGCCAGGTATAAGGAAGTGAGTGTTTTGCTGGGATAAAGGGGCAGCCACAACAGACATAATAAGGATACACAATAGGAAATTAGGAAATCACTGAAGTGGCTCTTTGCAAAGGACGATTTCCAGCTCTCCACGATAGAGTTTTCCTCCATCAGAAAGGCTCATAATGCTCTGCTTGTAGCTTGTCAAGTTCTGCAAGCCTCCCTCCTAGAGGACAAAAGGTGGTGTCACAAGTTAGGATGTTATTGATGCAAATCCCAATTTTACACAGAGAAATAGGAATTGATAATTTCATCCATGTGTGCATGCATTTAAATCAGAACCGTTTCCTTTATTTGTGCACTTTCGGCAGTTGAGTTCATTTTCTGTACTGTTTATCCTCACAAGAGTTGCAGGGGGGCACTGGAGTCTATTCCATCTAACCTTGAGCAGGAGGCAGGAAGCCGTAACGCTTCATTTATGCCATAATTTTGGCCCTTAAACGCTTCCTTGAAAATCACAGTTTGCCTCCAAACACGGTGATGTTTTAATTATTGACGCAAAGACAAGAAAATTATGAAATAAAGTAAAAAAATGAAGAAAAAAATACAAGAATGTGCACATAGACTATGGATGTGAATTTATTTATCAAGAGTAGTATGCGGTTATGCAATAACTGTTTTGATTCTGTGCAATCCTCCCTTGAAAATCCTTGCCAGTTAGGGGGTTTATTTACACCCCCTGATTGACAGCCAATTGCAGGGCACAATGAGACAGGCAAACATTCATGCTCACACTCATAACTAGGCGATATATAGAGTCTTCAACCAGCCAATTAAGCATGTTTTTGGAAGGTTGCAAGAAACCTGAATAGAGGGGGGAAACCTTCACAGAATAGAATATGCAAACTCAGCATAGGAAGGTCAGTACACAAAACCTGTCGACGTCAGAACTGTGAAGCTGACGTGCTAACTACTCACTCACCGAGCGGGTCTATTTCGATCCTATTAATTTATAAATGAGCATGATATTAAACAACAATTTAGTCAATGTCCAGGTGTTGCTTACTGACTCGTTTATCTACTTATATCAGTCCCACTTTCTTCTTCTTAGTGAGGCCATTAACTTAAATTGCAACTCCCCTGTTATTCAGTGAGAAATCAGTCAAGCACAAGGGTGGGCAAACTTTTCGGCCCGGGGGCCCTCATTAACTTAAAAAAATTGACAGATGGGCCGGGTCAGCACAAAATATGAGACATATAAAAAACTTTATCCGTTAACAGTACATATGTAACATAAACAGAAAAAAATGGCTAAAGTATTAACATACTCATCATTAAAGTAAAAATTATAAATACTAATTAGAGTAAAAAGGAATGTATTAAGAAATATTAAAATGTAATTTAAAAAAAGATAGAGGGGCTGTAAAACACGAAAAACAAATAAGAGTGGATAGAGCTACTGCTACTAGCTTCCGCGTGATGGCGCCATCTTGGGGAAAAAAACATTATTTTGACAACGTCGGCGGGCCGGATTAAAAGGCCTCGCGGGCTGGATGTGCGCCCCGGGCCATAGTTTTCCCGTGTCTGGTTTAGCATATGCTTAGTATGCATACAGATTATTCCTGAGCCCAATTTTTCTTTATTTTTTTTGTCCGAAGGCTGGTAATTTTAATTAGTTAACTGCGTCCATTTTCCTGTTTCTATGCTCTGGGTTAACTAGACTCAGGTTGTGTTGCCAAAATCCTTTTTTTCTCTCTCACCGTCTTGTTTGTTTGGCAAAGGTCTCGTAGCAAGGCGTCCAACTCCTGCTCGTCAATATAGCCATTACCATCCTAAAACAATGCAGCAGAAAAAGGTGTGACATTTTAATGATTGCCTTAATTTTCTACATTAACATATTTGTCAATGAAGGGTCAGTAATGAATGCAGAATAATTTATGTAAGGACATTTCTCAGTGTCCAAAAATTTTGATTTTAATCGATTTACAATTCAAGTTCATTCCCTTTTTCTCTGTACAATTCAAATGTCTCAAGATGAATTTTATGAACAAATTATTCCTTTATTGTTCATTGACATACTTCATAAATTTTATTAACTGAAAAGTGCAAAGCTCCGAAAAAGGAAAACTTCTGTTTGGCTTTGAGGAGACATCTGGTCAAGCAGTGTCATGAGAAATCAGAGAAACGTGTCAAGCACTCACCCATTATTGTGTGCCATCATGCAATGAGAATTAATTTTGCCTTGTTAGAGTTTAACTGACCAGACACACTGTGCCATTGTTTCCTGGTCTCATTTAATACATCCACAATTGTAGCATATGCAGTAATTTCCGATTTGTTAAGTGACAGAATTCCCTTAATTTCCAAGAGTGTTAAAATCATAAAACTTGACCTCTAAGCACACGGTTGTTTGTGCATGATTGCGTGGACTATTTTTAGGGTTGAGGATGGAGCTTAACTTAACACTGCTACCAAGGTTTCTTTACTTCAGTCCCTCTGCCGCAGAGTGGTGAATATTTTAACAGTAGTGTCAAATGGAATAGCCAAAACTATCAAGGCTGCCATTGTCTTATGCAACCAACTTTTCATACTTTTAAATTCATGCGTACATATCAAGATGGTCTGATCACATTGGCCTGGCATTTTGCGCTTCTACAGTGTTTACATGACAGCAGATTGGTGTGTTCAAAGTCTTCAGTAAATTAGTTGGATGAAAGATAAGATGAAAAACAGGTTATGGGTTGAAGATCTTTAGGCACTGATACAGAATAACCTACAGGGATATTTGTTTAACCATTTTTAGTTGTTCATAATATAAAAAAATGCTTTTGCTTTACTTTAATGAAGATACCATATTTTCACGACTATAAGGCACACTTAAAAGTCTTAAAATTTTCTCCAAAATAGACAGTGCGCCTTATAATCCAGTGCGCCTTATATATGGAAAAAACTGAAAACCAAAAACGAAAAACCACCACTGTCGGATATTAAAAAAACACAAACGCCTGAACTGAAACAATACTGTTAAATATGCAGATGCCATCTTAGTTTACAAAATCTTCCATCATATAGCTCCTCCCCCACTGCAAGATTTTATACAAACAAATCCAAAACATCAACAATGGCTGGCTCTAGAGGTGACTGTGTAGTGAGTGAGTGCTTCATACCTGGAAGTCAATAGCAATTACCGTATTTTCACGACTATAAGGCGCACTTAGAAGTCTTAAATTTTCTCCAAAATAGACAGTGCGCCTTATAATACAGTGCGCCTTATAATACAGTGTGCTATATAATACAGTGCGCCTTATAATACAGTGTGCTATATAATACAGTGCGCCTTATAATACAGTGCGCCTTATAATACAGTGCGCCTTTTTATGGAAAAATGTCATTAATTGGGGGTGCGCCTTATAATGCGGAGCGCCTTATAGTCGTGAAATACGGTAATAGATTAAGATAATGTTTAATATGTAGTCCAAACTTGAAATACTACCGTTAAGTTATGTTTTACATATTTACAACATACCTTGTCATAGTAAGCAAAGATTGCATTGAACTGCTCGCTGGTTAGCTTGACACCCTTAAAAAAAATACATTTAAAATGAATATAATGTGATTTATCTATAGGACAAATATTTTTGTCTTTGGTACATGTTGTACAATACCTGGAATTTGAGTAAGAAATTCTCCTGAACAGGTAGGAGTCTGAGAAAGCAGCATATTTAATCAATGGAAAAGTGGTTTTCATTTGATACACGATGCAGACAATGGATTCTAGCGAACCCGAGGGAAGTGAAATTGCACATTACCTTGCCATCTCTGAAAGGCCTAGTTTTCCATCTCCATTGAGATCAAACATCCTGAGCTACAAAGCATAGCAGAGATGGGAAGAGACAGAAGCGGTTGACAGGATGGCATCTTATTCATAGTTTAATGTAGTCAGTATGATAGAAAATTGAAAAGTAAAATAAAATGGATCACAGTCAAGTCTATATTTTCTACTTTAAATTGCATCTATACCACCTTGTACAGAAGGCCAGTAAATGGAAAACTGAGGACTTCCTTGAATGTGAGTGGTGGTATTTCCAACTTGAAATTTCATCTTTATAAATAGACATTTGTGCATGTTTAAATAATGGTGGAAAAAAAAAACTTTAATAGTTCTTTCAATGCCAGCTAGAATTCAAACACCATATTTTGCCTCACACTATAGTTGGGAGTTATTTTTGCAAAAGTCTTTATAAAAGATTTGCGCTTAAGTGAGTTAACAGAGTGAAGCCATGTGTGATCAGCAACCTGCTTTACCAAATCAGGTCAGGTCACCTCTGGGGCCTTCAAGAAGTAGCAGATGTTAAGCACATCTGGGTTGTAAACATTTAAACCTACAGGACACCGACTACCCAGAGCACTTAAGCGAACAATAGAATTTCCCAAGACAGAAATCTATGTTTACATCCCTTTTCATTAACAGTTAACTTTCTTTGCACTAAATGTTGTTTTTTTTAATTACAGTAGTTGTAATTGACAACAGGTTTAATAGCAATTGGAAAAAAACAACATTACCAATATAAGATAAAAAGGAAAATGTGTGTGTTTGCACATGTAAAAGTGTCTTACTATAGTTTGTGTGTATTCGGCAAGCTTCTGGTCATCGTAGTGTCTGTTAGCCTTCTTCAACAGGTCCGACAGAAAGCCCTGAACACACAAACACAAAAAATGCAATATTTTAGAGTCCTTCAAACTTATTCACTACCAGTCATGGTATTTGTATAGTGTCCATACAGCATACCTGTGAACTTGTACATTTTATTCGTATTTTATAGTTTTTTTTACCATTTCAAATCATGTACGCCCTACACCGACTTTTGTACGGGGAAAATAAAAAAAATTGCCAATATTTATGAAAACTGATCTCAACAAGACCGTTTCGGCTAAAATCCAGATAGTCTCGTAGGCTGGTAGCCAACGACGCTACTGTCATCGATCATTACTATTGTCACGGTATACCAGCAAAAATTGCATTGTAAACTTTTAACATTGAATGAAATATTTTGTATGCAAATTACCTTTGTTATTTCTATTACAGTGTCTGGTTACCGCGAGTAAACATGCGCCGTACGGTGTTTTTAAGGTTTTTTGTGGGTTTGTAAGGGGAATCATAATCATTTATAAGGGCAGTTATCAGCAGAGGTTGACAGGTATCCCATACAGTGTGTCATGGTTATAAGTCAAATGTATATTAAAGCGACCAATTAATGATCTCGGATAGACCTCACAGGCAAAAGGGACTGGACTTCTATTGCTGTCAATGGCAGCCAAAGAGTGTTCATGTAAAACTTCCTGAGATGACGTTTGGCAATACACTGTCTATATCACATTAAATGTATGTCTAAATTAATCAGTGAGTTAATTACAAAATCATTATCCATTACAGCAATGTTAGCAATTTTGTATGTTGATGTGATGACTGATGATGGATAAGTAATGACAAATGTGAAATAGATCAATCAAACAAATAATAATCCATAAAAAATAGCACCGTTAGTATTACATAGGATTTAGTGAATCTGAATAAGTAATTTTGATTTGACATTAATCAATTGACAATAAGTGATATGAATCAATGTATCATTTTTTTTGTATTTTTATTTGCCCTCTCAGTAGCGCACACATGTCTTCAAAAGCCTGCTGCCAGAAAAAAATCTAATTTGCATCTTCGAAATCTGATCCAATCACATTGGTCAGCCCTGTTTTTTTTTCCCCTGCAGTTGAGGTTTTCCTTTGCAAAATTTAGGGAAATATTTTCCACATTAAAATCACCCATTGCTTTTTTTGCTAGAAGACTAAACTAGGAAAAAAATAACAATACAAAAACATTCATTCATCGTCTATACCGGCATCCTCATAAGGTTCACGGGGGTTTCTGGAACCTATCCCAGCTGATTTTGGATTAGACTACACCCTAGACAAGTCATCCATCTCTCAGCTGTTGAGTAGAGAGAGGCAAACGTCCATCCGCACAAACAATCATACCACCACCAACGGCAATCGATACGACGCCTGCCCATATCGAAGTCAGGCAAGTGAATCTCTACAGTCTACACCACTGGTGTCAAAGTGGCGGCCCGGGGCCCAAATCTAGCCCGGCACCTCATTTTGTGTGGCCCGAGTAAGTACATCATGAAGGCCAACTTTCTGTTTTAGGATCAAATTAAAATGAAGATTATAGATTTATATTATATTTCCTGATTTTCCCCTTTTTAAATCAATCATTGCAACTCTTTCTATTTTTTTCTTTTGGTGTTTTTAAGTCAAAAAGCATTTTGTAAAATCTAAAAATGAATATATAAAAATAGTTTTGGTTTTCCATTTTAATATTGAATATAATAAAAAAAAATGTTTCCACATGAAATGAAAAACAAATGATTATTAGATGTTTTCCCTTATTAAGAAAAAAAAGTTCAAATAAAGTTTTATATCTATAAAAAACGGAATATTTAAGGCTTTTGATCTAGTTCTTACAATCCAATTTAAAAAGAAAAATCTACATATTATATCTAAAATGGTCCAGCCCACATGAAATCGAGTTGATGTTATTGCGGCCCGCAAACAAACCCGAGTTTGACACCCTTGGTCTACACCAGGGGTGTCAAACTCCTTTTGGTTTGCGGGCCGAATACAGCTTAATTTGAGATCAAGCGGGCCGGACCAGTAAATTCATTGCAAAATTACATAGAACTAACAATAAGCCCACTTTTTTCCTTTGTTTTAGTCACTAATACTAATAATTAGTGCAAAGAATAAGTAAATTATCAAAATATTTACCAAAAGAATTTGCCTTTTACATTATGTACAATATATTATGAACAAGAGAATAACATAAAAACATAAATAAAGTATGTGCAACTTTAACAACACTTTTACACAATTAAACATATATTTATTTAACACTGCGCCCCTAGCAGATAATACAATAACTACACATTTTTAAAGAAAATTAATATTTTTTTTTACAATGCAGCTTTCTTTCCCGGGCCGTACCAAACCACCAGACAGGCCGGATCCGGCCCGCGGGCCGTATGTTTGACACCACTGGTCTACACCATGAGGCAGCCAATACAAAAACACAAGATTTCAAATGCTCAACTAAAATGTTTAGTTCAGGAATTCATTATTGAGCAAGACCTCTCAATGTTTTACAAGTAAACATTTTGTTAAAAATCAACGCCATTATGTATGATAAATTTCAACGTTTAAAGGGAATAGTTCCTTTCTGAAAATGACAGTATAACAGTTTTCTGGGCTTATTATATTTTAACTGGAATGGTACTCAGTGGGTAGTTAAAACATGACTGTTCTTGTAATTACTACCAAAACACATAACATGTTAAGACCATAGATATAAATCAAAATAAATAGAGGAGATTGTTCCTGTAACATGCTTTTCTCACTATTTTATTGGGTGAACAGCTATCGGGGTACATTGCAGAAATATTTTCAGGCAAAGAAAATAAAAATCAATGGCATTTAAAAGCAGACGAACAAACAATGAGTTGAAGATGTACAGTAAAAGATGAACATGATGAAAGGAGCTGGTTATTTCATCTTGGGCTGAGTGGAGTGCTTATAAATTTGAGTAGGTGAATGGGATTAGAGACAAGACAAAAGATTACAATTTGTGTCTAACTATATCTTAAACATTTATTTGAATGGTTGCAAGGGTGTCAAGTGCCATTTTCACCATACAAAAATATTCATAAAGTCAAATACAAACCTTTAATTCATTTGCTTCAATGTAGCCACTGCGGTCTGTATCATATCGACGCCATGCCTGAAAGAAATAGGTAGTGAGAAATACAGTGTTCTTTCGTTACTTTGCGGTTCAGCCACCGCGGATTCAGAGCTTTACGTATTTTTTTGGGAAAAAAAAATACAACTATTACATTGAGGCAACATATTTTACAGTTTTTTTTGTTATAACATGAATTTCACCCTCTCCACCCGTATTCTATATGGTGTACTGTATACAGAGGGGGGGGGGGGGGGTAAAAATACATATTGTTATTATTATTATTTTTTTTTTAATTAAATTCAAATTAAGCATTTTTGAAAGGGCATTCTCACTTCACGGAAATTCACTTATCGCGGGTGGTCCCGGTCCCCATTAACCGCGATAACCGAGGGAACACTGTACATTTACTTTTCCATATATTTTCCTTCAAAGGTGACACTTTTTTTTGGTTTTTGTGTTGACCACCATTGTCTCTTACGGGATTGTTGCGATAAAACATTGTTCGGCAGAAATAGAATATCTTGCCAGGGTTAGGAGTAATACATAGAGGTGGTAAAGGGACAGAATATACATGCCGTTTTAATTAATGTTTTAATCTCCCTGCTGTCCATGTCTAAAGAAGAAATTCTTTTCAAAGATGGATAGTCCTCACCCTTTCTCATTTCATTTCCCCCCTGAACCCCCCCACATCCCCTCGTTTGCTTGGTTTTGCAGAGAGGAGCTAGCACTGGTGCTATTCATTATATATGACCCTGAAAATAGAAGGTCCTGCTTTTTCATTCCAACCCTTTAAAATATCTATGCTCACATCTTTCTCTACACACACTTCAACAAAGGCCGATTAATCCTCCCCTTTTGTTTCATCTTCTCCAACTTCGGATCCCGGGTTCCCCACGATAATTTCATAAAGTTTCCTCAGAAAATGTTTTTTGTCAACCATCTTTTTTATCCTGTACTCATTCTACTGATACTGAGAAAAACACTATATTGGTCCATAATTGACTACACTTGTTTCTTGCTGAAACCTGCCATGATTTTATCTTTAACATGGAAATGGTACACTTAATAATTTCATATTTATGAGAGCTTAAAATTTTTCAAAGGCAGCTGGGTTAGTTCTTCAATAATTTGTTATTTATCTTATCCTGCATCAATCTACTACAAAGGTCTTCTATCTAACCCTTATTCAATTCAGATTTATGAAGTAGCTTTCTTTAAAAAATGCTGTAAATAAATAATGTGACGACTGAATTAGTCTGTTGTCCCATCACACGAGAAATACTGCGAAGGAATGTTTTTTTTGCTGTGCTGAAAATGTTTTCAGGGAAAGGTGGTTTCAAGGGAGAGCTCTCAGTGGACATTTTTAAGTCACATGATTCATCCATCAAAGTTTACATGAGCTATTTATACATAATTTAACTTGAAACCTGAGAGAAGTTGGACTCACAATAATATACAAAATATTTAAATTCATGATCTGTGATTGTCGAACTGTACCGTACTAATTGCCCATAGCTAATGTACCACAGTAATGTAAAACCACTCAAATAATAATAATAGTACACCAAAGTAACCACCTTTTTTTGTTTACTTTAATTTAAAAGGTGTGTTAACTATGTCCCTTCATTTTATATTACAGGGAGGTCAGGAAAGATCTAGATGATTTTAGGAATTAAATAAATGTTGATTTAAGCAAAAAGGTTTATTGTTGAGGTGTTATTAGACCAAGGATAAGGAACCTATGGCTTGGGAGCCACATGTGGCTCTTTTGATGAGTGCATCTGGCTCTTTGCTAACCTGTGAGCTAAAATATGGAAACCGATGGTGACAGAACTGTGATAATACATCTAGAAGTGCTTTAATCTTCATTTTATATTTGTATACTCTTCTGGAATACATCCTCTCATTTGATTGGCAACAGCATAAGAATCTATTAAAAACAGTATTATTTTTTCCACTTTAAAAGTGCTGAAATTAACCAAAAAAAATCAACAGGCACTTGTTTACATGTATGTATTTTGACTTTTAAATTTGTAGTATGGCTCACAAGGAATAACATTGGAAAATATGAATTGTTTGTGACTCTTCTCGTCAAAAAGGTTCCCGACCCCTGTATTAGACTGTACTAAATTTGCTTTTATTTAAAATGATGCAGATTAAGTGCCTTGACTAGCCGTGAGTTGTCAGATTTGGATGCAAAGACAGTTCACCAAAACCCGAAACCAGTAGAAGGCTATGGTAACTATAGTAACTATGGCCTCCTTGAATAAAACACATACATACCGCCATGAACTCGGCACTGGAACTGACAAATTGTCGGAAGCAGAGCAAGAAGTTCTCTTCAGTGGGGAGAATCTGTGCCAGCTATAGACACAGATAGATATATAAAAGATAAAGATTAAAATCATTAAAATCATTAAAATCATTGCAAATGTGGAAATACACAGTGCAAGGGTCCATATCATGAACATGCTTTTCCTATACTGATGAAAGGAAAATGTGTTATAAAGAAGAAAGCAAGTCTCCAAGTGCCCATTTCACTGCAAAGATTTCCCTGGTAAAATTCATGTAATGTCTCTGGTCGCTCTGTTTGTACTTCTTGATTTCAAGGGCAGGTTAGACCTCCATTTAGCAAACTAGTTCCCCTTCGTAATGATTTATGGCAACGAATGACAACATTGTTAAAAGGAATGTCAGCCTCCTTAGTGTGTGAAAAAGTTGGCGATATTCACTCACATATCCAGTTGCATCTTTTTTTAATGCAAAGGCTTTCGTCTTCCCATAAAAATTACCACAACATAGTCTAAAACGCCATTTTGCTTGGCACAGCTTAAGGTAGTTTAGATTTAGACAAAAGGACAGCCCTCAATATTACTCAACAAGGAAGTGTTTAAAAATATCTGCTGTAAAATGATATTGGCCCCTGTATTTCACTCGACTGGGTGTGGTAGAGGACTAGTTTACATTGCCAACCCATTCTAAATTTCCTGATTTCACTTTAAAAAATAACTACTTTAAAGCCTTGTTCAAAGTCATGTCATGTTCTGAAGCTGTTTTTCTCTGTTGACCTTCTTTCATGGACCCTTTATATTCCTTCCTTTTCATGTTCATGTCTGTTTTTGGGTCCAATAAATATTGTAACACACCTCCTTGGTTTGAGTTGTTTGCTTTAGGGTCAATCCTTACTTTTGCCTTTGTGGATCGTAATTACCGTATTTTCACGACTATGAGGCGCACTGCATTATAAGGCGCACTGCATTATATGGAGCACCCTCAATGAATGACACATTTTACTTTTTTTTCCATATATAAAGCACACTGGATTATAAGGCGCCCTGTCTATTTTGGAGAAAATGTAAGACTTTTAAGTGCGCCTTATAGTCGTGAAAATACGGCACCTTGAATTTTGACTGTATAATAACATACATTATTCATGAAAACAACCATCTAGTTGTAACATATCCAATCAAGAAAATAATGAAGAGCTTTTCCAGCACCTCTCGGATTTTTTTACACAATCCATGCATTTGGGTTCCTTCTTAAAGACTGATGTAGAGAATGCATTTAAACACCCCAAATTTGGGCTTCACAAACGCAATGAGGAAAATGTAGCATATGTCATTGCAGCGCCATGAAGTGAACTTGAAATGGGAGCTAATGAAGGCTATGTGTAATGATCCTGGGACTGTCCAGTTCTTCTTTATAGTCTAGTCCAGGGGTATTAAAATTATTCCACAAGGGGCAGCAGTGGTTGCAGCTTTTGTTCTAACTGATCCAGGACAGACAGTTTAACCAATAATGTTTCTTCAGAAACAAGCAGCACCGGACTGCAATCAATGGATTATGCTTTTAAGACACCAGATTGGTGATGTATCCTCGTCATCGTTGGAATTAAAACCTGCATCCACTGCGGTGGTTGAGGACCAGTTAGGGCTCCCGAAGTCTAGTTCTTCTAGACCAGGAGTTGGGAAACTGGTCTTCGGGGGCCGCTTTGGGTGGAGGTTTTTGTTCCAACTGATCCAGCACAGTCAGTTTAACCAATGACGATTCTGCTGAAACAAGAAGCACCTGACTGCAAATCTCAGATACCAGATTTGTGGAAATATTTTCTCTTTATAGGTTGGAATGTAAGACCACACCCAGTAGAATAGTTTACCTACCGCTGTTCTTGGAGTGAGAGTAGCAGTTTTCCATGTAAACAACTTGATTGCATTAAAATGATCATAACACCATGGCCTTTGTAGTCTACAACCTATTGGGTTCAACAATTTTAACTCATTCTTCCATTAGCCCAGCAAAAAATGCACCAATGACGTTATACAAGGACTATGAAGATGTCACTGTTGTCACGCACAGTTAGTGTATGTGAACAAAATAAATCTATTCAGCTATGCTCATAAATTGTTAGATCATTGTGGCCCAGAAAAATGACAGAAAATATTCAGATTACCTTGATTAAGTTAATCAAGGGTGAAATATTAAACTCAGATCTGAATGAAAACTGTCAACCTTAAGACAATAACATTAACAATGAAAAATTTCAATGATTCACCCAAATTCTTACCTCTGACAGCTCAATTCTTCCATCTTTATTTTTGTCAAACTTCTGCATAAAGTCCTTCATCTTTTCTCTAAATGTTGGGTTTGAAGGATCCTACAAAAGCAACAAATATATTAATTAAGTGTCAAAATATGAAGTGATAAGCACAATGTTTTTCAGTACTGTCTCACCACTCCAGCTCCTCTCCGGGCTGACTCCAGTTCCCGAAAGAAATTCTCTAACTCCTTCCCTTCAATATAGCCATTGCCTTTCAGAAACAAAGGAGAAAAAGCACACACACAACAGACTAAAATTTAAGTAAAGCGGATATTTTTTACCTTAATTTAGGAAGATTCACGAAATTCTCCCTGAGATACAAATTAGAAATCTGTGAATGTTAATGATAGGTTCACTAATAGGCATTCCCAAATGCACGCACAAATAAAACAGACTTCAGACTCATAACCGATGTCTTGCAAAAGAGAATTCAACATGGCGCGCCTTTGTCCCGGTTCATTCTGGCGTCTGATGCCTCTGTTGCTTATTTATCACATAAGATTTTACAAAAGGCATCACAGAAGTCAAAACAATTGAGAGTCCTCCGCATCTTTTCAAGGGAGCGTTGTGAACGACGGTGTGAAAGGTCGATGGTTCTCAAAACATTCTTCTTCATTGCAAGCAAATATATAATAATGTAAAACTAATCATCTTAAGTGAAGCAAAGAGTTCTTCATTGCAAGCAAATATATAATAATGTAAGACTAATAACCTTAACAATACATTTTGAGGTTGTAGATTCATTATATTTAGTTATTGTTCTTTAACTTGTACAGTTCTTTTGTTTACACTGCTGCTCTTTTTATTTGTTTCATTGTCTTCTTGACTAAGGACGAAAAAGAAATTATTTTGTTTCTCAATTACCAAAAATGCATTCATTCATTCATTCATTCATCTTCCATACCACCCATCCTCAAAAAAGTTGCAAGGGATGCTCGAGCCTGACCCAACTGTCTTGGGACGAAAGGCAGACTACACCCCAGACTGGTCGCCAGTCAGTCGTATGGCACATAAAGAGTCAATATATAAAGATTTTGATCCCAGGTCCGAAACATCTTGTGTGGAGTTTCCACTTCCTGATTATTATTATTATTATTTTTATTGAAGTGCGCTTTGAAATGAAATTCTCCAAATTCCTTATAGATGGGCTAAAATGTTACATATAAAATGGCCTTTAATATAAATTGTTTTGCAAATAAGTAAACACCTAAATTATATCTTGACTTTGTTTTAAATACATAGTAGTCAAATTTAAATTTTTCTCAGAACTATTTATGGCAAAATAAAGTAATAGATTTCCGTTCATACAAATACCTTCAATAAACCAATCTATCCAGAATGCCCATCTTTGCATCTTAGTATTAATGCAAACATGAACCTTTTAGCAGTCGCATGCTTCCTTTCCTTCCAATCTAATAGTTTGACCTATTAAATTAGATAATTCAAAGTCATGAATGCACACACATTGAAGCTTTTTATGGAATAGCATTGTAAACTGGAATGGGTACATTGGAAAATAGAGCAAAGAGGAACAATTGGAAGCTTGACTTAACTGTGAAGTGATGGAATTTGTGCAAATCTCCAAAAATTCAAAACCTTCTTCATCCTGTCTTTAATAGTTTAGTTAATTACTGTCTGAGAAGCAATTTCACAATTAGCAAGCTGTCTATCACAACTGACATTAGATGTTTTCTGTTGCAAAAATAATGTGCTTTCTTCAAAAAAGTAGCATGTGTTTATCTGACCACCATTTTTGAAGATGTCTGTCAGATAAATGGATTTATGGCTCTGAACGATATAACAAGATGCTTCAATAAACCACTGGAAGGCATATCTATCTCATGTAACATTAACAAAGATTATAATGTCATCTGTTTTTCCTCCACTCCCTCAAACTCATTTTCTCCTCCAACCTGCTGACATCTTAGCCCGACAATGGTGTGTGCATGTGTGTGTGTGTATGTATACGCATGTTCATCTTAGTGTTATCACAACTTATAAATGCTTACTCCTGCTGCTTCCATAAGTAGGACAGCCTCCCTGCTATGGAGCCTCTCTCCAGTAGGCCTTACTGACATTTAGCTCTCTAGGGAGAAATGACCTTCGAGACAATTAGTGCAAGTACTACATGATTGAATACAAGTTTAATTGCAGGAGATGTCAATAAAAAAAGATTTCAATAAAATAATGAATGCATTTCCTAAGAAGTTGTCATGCATTCAATTAAAAAAAGAGCTGTAAATCACGGCGTATGTATACACTATTCGTTTTTAACCTTTTTTTCACATTTACATTATAAAGTGATGATTTACCACAAATATTTTTTTATCCTTTGATTAAAATGGAGGAGACCTTCACACACCAGCTGCTAACTTCATATAGTACATTCTTTATTCATTTGTTTTCGTTACCACTTATTCTCTCTATGAGCAGTAGGCGGGGGACACCCTGAATTGGTTGGCAGCCAATCGCATGGCACAATGAGACGGACAATCATTCACGCTCACAGTCATACTTAGAGAGAATTTTAGAGTTTACAACTTCCATGCATGTTTTGGGGATGTGGGAGGAAATCGGAGTACCTGGGAGAAAACCCACGGAGGCCCGGGGAGAACATGCAAACTTCAAATAACCCACCAGAGATTGACTCCACTAAGAACTGTGAGGTAAACATACTCGGGTTGGTTCGCGGGCCGCTTTAACGTCAACTCGATTTCACGTGGGCCGGACCATTTTAGATATAATATTTAGATTTTTTTTTAAATAAATGGATTAAAAGACCTGGATTAAAGCCCCGAATATTAAATTTTTGTAGATCTAAAAAAATGTTTATTTTTACCCTTTTTTTCGATTTTACAAAATTATTTTTGAACTAAAAACACAGAAAAAATGTATTAATACATTACAATTATTGATTTAAAAGGGGGGGAAATCATCAAATGTAATATACATATATACTAATTCATTTTAATTTGATCCTGAAACAGAAAATCGGCACTCATGGTTTACTTTCTTGGGCCGCACAAATTGATGCGGCGGGCCAGATTTGGCCCCCGGGCCGCCACTTTGACACTATGTATTAACTTGTTTCACCAGGGTATCTCATCATTCATCTAAGTTTCTTTTAAGTGTCTACATGGTGAATGGTAAATATCAAAATATATTTTTTTACCTAAGCGTGAAGCAGTTTAAACCTTAATGGCTCTATCCATGAGTCACCCAGAAAAGTGGTGAAGGGGCTTTGCTTTGGTTAGAGGCAGAATGCAGCAGACTCAAGATGCTGAATGCAAAATTTCATGAAATAAAGTACACTGACCATATGTTTTTCACTTATTGAAGACAAAGGACCCCGAACAGATAAAAAGGCAAGCTTGCTTCACTGTCTGCCTCAGCACATCCATCAATGATACAAATACTGCATAGAATAATCAACAATAAATCAATTAATCCAAAGAAAGAGCTACACAAAAGTGGGGCAATGTTAAATGGTAATTGACAGGTTGGAAGACAATTTTAAATCAATGTTTCACAAAGCATGACAATATTGTTTTATTACAAATGTATTATGTCATACTGAGGAGATTAATGTTACAATATTTGTATGAATGTAAATCACACATTAAATCATGTAGAAAAAATACTTTGTCACTATATCATTGGTAAAATTCCAAATGGGTTTATGTGTTTTGCAATGCACAATACGTACCGCACAAAACCATTAAGGTCCACTTTTATGCATACAGTAATACATTGTTTATCGAGGTAGAGAGGTTTCAAACCTGCTAAATAACCATAATGTAGGGACATTGTTTTTATGGTGTTTATTTCACATTATTTGGACTTTTACCACCATCCCTCTACTATTATTTAACTCACTCATGACAATATTGTTCACTATTCCTGCATCAAAAAGAACAATTATTATTACTGTATATGAAACCCTTTTTATATATAAACACACCTACTGTTGGGTTTATTCTGTATCACTATTATAAATATAGTTGTATTAAGTCATTTCTTTGTTAAATCATTCTCTCATTATTCTCAAAGTGTTGCGAGGTCACCAATAACCGCCAAGTCATCTTTAACCTGGACTGCCTGTTCCAGGATGTTTATACAAACAATTCACCCAATCTGGGTCTTCGAGATTCGGTGGTCCCTTTTGTAATGAGGCCAGGGTCATTTGGCCAATAACAAGAATGTTGTTTCTGCCACGTCCATAACACTCGTGACGCACTTCGGGCTTCTTTATGTAATTGTTATATGATTGTTAGGTCAAATGAAGGCGTGATTGTTTTTGTTTTAATGCCTTAAAACTGTACGCAAAATACTGTTCGGGAGGGATACTTTGGAAGATCGCCTCCCTTAAGGTTACTTATCCGTGATCCAATCTATTTAATTAAATGTCAATAATTGAATAAGATGTCTGCCTGCAGTTATTGATAATTACAAAGGGTAATTATTAATGAACCTATCACCTACTCATTAGAATACCGCATCACACATCCCAACAGGCCATACACTAACTTGGAAATCTAGAGGTGAGCAGTGGCAACTAAATTTATATTCAAAGCCTTAGAGAAGTGCATTTTGCCAAATGTTTTCTCTCAGTGTGAGTTATTTTGATTAATATGCAAGATTTTGGAAAAAAAGCTTCTTAACATAAAACGTTGACAGCAAATCTTCTATAAATAGCAGGGGGGTGTGCAGGTGTTTATTTTTAAAGCAGGGAACAGACTGAATTAGAAAGATCTGACCAGGACAGCAGTAAAAGATGAGAGGCATGCAGAGAAGATGGAAGACAGGGATGCAATCGAGTTGAGATTTGATCCCGTGCCAACAGTGGAATGAATGGTTTTATCATCTTTGGATGCACTGCTTTCTTTGTATTTTTAGCTACAAACTCTGTGTTGTTTGCTTATTCTGAGCAAACAAATTAGGTTCTTTTCTTTCTGCTGCGTAAAAATGACACTCCCATGAGAACTCATACGCTGTAGCCAAATGTGTTGATGTGCTGGAAGAATTTGACTAACAAAGCACCTTGTTGTAAAGCATAATATGTAAAAAAAAAGATTCCAAAGAAAACAATTATTCCATATTCGGTAACGATAAAAAAACAGACTGCTAAGGATTGTTACTCAGTAAAGCAGAGGATAAAGACTAGCAGGTAGATGGTAAAGTTTGTGAAAATGTTCGTCAAAGAACATTTTAACTACCGTATTTTCATGACTATAAGGCGCACCGCATTATAAGGCGCACCAACAATGAATGACATTTTTTCCATATATAAGGCGCACTGTATTATACGGTGCACTGCATTTTAAGGCGCACTGTATTATAAGGTGCACTGTCTATTTTGGAGAAAATTTAAGACTTTTACGTGCACCTAATAGCCGTGAAAATAATACGGTAATTGTTATTGACTTCCAGGTATGAAGCACTCACTACACAGTCACCTCTAGAGCCAGCCATTGTTGATGTTTTGGATTTTTTTTGTATAAAATCTTGCAGTGGGGGAGGAGCTATATGATGGAAGATTTTGTAAATTAAGAGGGCATCTGCATATTTAACAGTATTGTTTCAGTTCAGGCGTTTGTGTTTTTTTAATATCTGACAGTGGTGGTTTTACAATTTTTGGGTTAGGGTTAGGGGTTAGGGTTTGCCATATAAGATTAACTGCTGAAAACTGAGGGGCCTGGCAAACGAGTGGTTAGCGTGTTGGCCTCACAATTCTGGGCCGTGGGTTCGATCCCAGGTTGGTTGTTACTGTGTGAAGTTTGCATGTTCTCCCATGGGCTTGAGTGGGTTTTCTCTGGGTACTATGATTTCCTACCACATCGCAAAAACATGCAGTTTAGGCTAGTTGAAAACTCTAAATTGCCCCTTGGTTTGAGTATGGGCTGGACAACGATTCAGAGTGTCCCCCGCCTGGGGCTTGTAGTTAGCTGGGATAGGCTCCAGCGCCCCCACAACCATAGTGAGGATAAAGCGGTTCAGAAAATTAGATGAGATTGTCAGTCAAATAAGATGAGGCTGTGTGGTAGAGGAAGGAGATATAGAAATCATACTGGGCAGGCAACCTTGGGGACTGAAGTTGTTGACTACTGATCTAATACAATGGAAAGATGATGAACTTTATCACCCCCTATAGCGATAGCATGGTGGGACTAGTGCGGGGGGCCAGGAGGCTTACACGTCTAGCACAGCTACAACAACCAGCACAGCAAGAGCAGGCAGAAGAAAATACATACATCAGTTTTTCCAACCACAATTAGGCCAATGAAACAAAAAGGCCAAGGAAATAACTGCATTTATTGCTGGTTAAATGACAAGACTCATTGAATAGTAGAAAATGCAGGATTTCAGGACGTAATATAGACAATCAAGTCGCTATAATTTACTCTAGGTACTATTAAGAGCAAAAGTCTCTGCATTGTCTCTTGGATTCTAAATGATAAAAAGTTGTACGATTTTAAAATTGATGTGTATATTTATTTTCTTTTTTCGGTCAGGAACTTAAAGTACTGGAGTTCTAATTGTCACTTTGTGTGTAATCCTGCCACTTGATGTTGTAGTAGTGGTTCACTCGCCGGACTTCGTTCCACACAGGCGTGGGCTCAATTCCTGCTGGTGGCGGTATGATTGTGAGTGAGAATGGTCGTTTGTCTCTCAGTGTACTCTATGACTGACTGGTGACCAGTCTAGAGTGTAGTCTGCCTTTCACTTGAAGTCAGCTGGGATAGGCTGCAACAACCCCCATGAACCAATACGAGAATACATTGTCCAGAAGGTGACTGAATGTTTAAACGAATTAGTTTGAACCACTAACTATTTTTCAGTAATCAGGCCATAGAGTATTTTTGAGGTGAAAGATTCACACCCACAGTAAATGACATAGATGTCTTCTCTATTCTTTGATACATTTCTTTAAAGAAATATTTACTGTACTGACAAGTGAAATAATAATTGTTAATATTTTCATTTTAAAGGGATGATGGGTAGTACATATATATATATATATATATATATATATATATATATATATATATATATATATATATATATATATATATATATATATATATATATATATATATATATATATATATATATATATATATATATATATATATATATATATATATATATATATATATATATATATATATATATATATATATATAGAAAATTCTGGTGTATTACAATAATTTAATTAGGCTCTCACATCGATATCTTCAGTGAAAAGGCCATTTGTAAAATAATTGTAAAAGTGACGCCAAATAAATTAATTTCCTTTACTTTTCATCCAAAATGCATATTCATCAAAAGGAGAAAGATTATATTTAATAAAATACAATTATTTTGGCTATGGATATTTGAAAGTATTCCTTGAGAAGACATTCATTCATTCATTCATTGATATTCCATAGCACCCATTTCTAGAACCTAACCCAGCTCTCTTCGGAGACTACATCCCAGACTGGTCGCCAGTCAGAGAGACAAACGACCATTCAGTGGTGCTGCAGCTTAGCAATCAAATCATATGAATTATTTGGTCCTGTACAACCCCACCCCCCTTCAGCCCCAGACACACACTATATAAACAACCCACTTAACACAAACACATCTAAGAGTTAGGGCACAGGTATAGATATATAGATATAAAATGAAGATTAAAATTGCATGCTGAGGGAAACTGGATAAATACTGTGTAAAATAAGATGTCACCCAATACTGCACTTTGGCATTGCTTTGACTAAATGTTAACATAAAAATGAACTTCAAGCCATATCACTCATAATTTCTCACAATCCTTCCATAGAATGTCTACATATCAAATTACAAACCAATAATATTAATATTATATACATTATTTCGATCGTTGTAAACCAAAGTAGGTTATTCTAATGACGTTTTTGTTTAAATAAATCCACAAAAATCAATTAAAAAATATTAAACACTCATTATAAAGACTTTCTTTTACTCTCTAAATTACACAGATCCCCTATTTTGCAGCATAGTCTTAAATGAAGTACTTGCATTTTACATGCGTTTTTCTTTCTTTTTTGCATCACCAGCAAACGGAGCCGTTTATTAATAAAATAAATAAAAATAAAAATATAAAAACGACCTCACCATCAGCGTCAAAATGTTTCCAGATGTCAATAAACTGGGATGCGGTGACCTCGGCCAGATGCAGGTGAGGAGGCTGTGCTTTGTTGGCCATGATGCTCTGCGCTATGCTGCACGTCTCAAGTCCGCTGCTAACTTTACTGCGTCTCTTGTCAAACTCAAGCGCCAGAATCACTGTGAATCGCCGGCGATCGCCCGCTCCTTTTGAACTCCATCCCAGCCACTAGAGGGCGCAAGTTGGAACCGTTGCATCAGCTCATCCATTTCCCATGAGCGCGTGCGTATTTCACGTGCGTGTCTCGCTCGATATGACAGTGTTTTGCTGCTGCTATGCATTAAGGAGTGCGTGTGCGTGTGCACATCTTGGTGCCTGCAAAGGGCTTTGCCAATTCGTGTGGCTTCACATAAATTAATTAGAGCTCACACATTAATCACATTTCTTTTTTTACATTGCCTCCAGCGAACAGTGGTTAGACCACACAATACATACATTCTGAAAAAAAATCTCATCTCATTTTCTGAACCGCTTTATCCTCAGGGTTGTTCGTCCCATCGTGCCACTGTGCTGCCTAGTTCATTACCTTGTTTAACCCTTAAAATTGCCTTAAAATTACAATTTCAACACCAGACTCCCCCCCCCTGATTAACAATTTTCACCTCCATATTCATGGTTTAAATAGGGAGTACAAATGTGTTACTCATTTGTCATTGTCATGTAATTTTCTGAATCACTTTATCCTCATTAGGGTCACAGGCAAATGTGTTATTTTGAAGGGGAAATTGAAAGAAAAATCATCGCATGTAGTATTTCTGACATACTGTAAGAATCGTTTGTCATCCCTAGGTAAGATGGCAGTGTCCAGAGAGAGCAATGGTAGGCAAAAGGGAGTTTTTTCACATTTTATGCAAGATATAGTTTATTTTTTTCTTGAATTTCATTCATACATGTAAAAATACATTTGGTTTAGTGTTTTATCTGCTTCTCTATTCTCTATTTTGAAATAATTGACCATATGCAAGTCTAATTTGTGCTCATATAAGCCGTACCCTCATTCAGTCATCATTTTTGAGCGACAAATACAACATAAATGTGAGAAAACATGGTATATATCAGAAATCACGGCTGGATTTCTCTGTGTTTCCAGTAGATTTGTTCGGAAGCTGCTAGATCTTCATGATAAAATGTCTGACAAGCCTCTGGAGGTCTTGAGCACGGAGGCTGGTGGTCGCCAGAACCTCTTCATGGTTTGCTTTCTCGTCACTGTCATAATCTGTCACAGCCTTGTTGGTGATCAGTGAGAGACCCAGGACACGTAAGCCACAGTGACGAGCCACCACCACCTCTGGAACTGTGCTCATACCTAGGAGATGAGGAGAAATAGAATGAAGCCACTGCTGGATGCTCGTTTGAAAATTAATATTCAATACATATCATATCCATCCATCCATTCATCAACCCATCTATTTTCTTCTGCCAATCCAGGGTCGGGTCACAGGGGCAGCAGCTTCAACAAAGAAGTCTTGACTTCCCTCTCCCAGCCACTTCATCCAACTTTTTTTAGGGGGATCCCAAGGCATTCCCATGGCGAAAGTGAGACATAGCCTCTACATGTCCTGGGTCGGCCTTGAGTCCTCCTTCTAGTGCGATATGCCAGGAGCACCTCACTAGGGAGGGATCATAATGTGAGACTCGAGCCACTTCACTGTTTCTGGGGTACACCCAGTAGAGGAAAGTAATTACAGTCATTTGTATACGGGATTTAGTTTTTTTGTTCACGGCCCACAGCTCGTGACGATAGGTGAGGGTAGACCAATCAGGAAATAAGGGCCTTTTGGCTCAGTTTGTTCTTCATTACAATGGAGCGATCTAGACCAGGGGTGGGCAAACTTTTGGGCCCGGGGACCACATTGACTTTAAAAATTTGACAGATGGGCCGGGTCAGCACAAGATACGATACATATAAAAAACTGCATCTGTTAACAGTACATATGAAACATAAACAGAAAAATTAACATACTCATCCCACATCATTAAAGTAAAAAGTATAAAGTACAGAGTAAAGTAAAAAGGAATGTATAACAAAATAATAAAATGTAATTCAAAAAAGATAGAAAGGCTGTAAAACGCGAAAAATAAAGGAGAGTGGACAGAGCTACTGCCACTGGCTTCTGCGTGACGGCGCCATCTTGGGGAAAAAAAAAACATTTGGACAACGTCGGCGGGCCGGATTGAAAGGCCAAGTGGGTCGGATGTGGCCCGCGGGCCGTAGTTTGCCCATGTCTGATCTAGATTCTGCATCATTGCAGACACCACTGTCGATTTTCCGCCTTCTTCCATCACTCATGAACAAGACCCAGAGAAACGTAAACTACTCCACTCATCCCTAACGACAGAATTGCAGGTGCTAATTTGCATTTCAACCGCTTCCCTCTCGGTTTCTAATTGCTCAAGTGAGAGTTCAAAATGGGACCTGATTAAGCAAACAGAACTATACCATCTTCAAAAAGCAGAGATGCAATATAAAGTTGGTTAGCACATCTGCCTTGGGTCTGAGATCGAGGGAAAACATGCAAACTACACACAGTGAGAACCGACCAAGAATGGAACGCACAATTCCAGAACTGTGAGGCCGACACGCTAACAACTCGGCCACCAGGCTGCCATTAAATACACTTTTACTCCAAACAAAAAATGGAAGAACAGTATTTAGGCTATTTTGAGCATGAAGCAACTGTTGAACCCTCTAAGCAAGGAAGATGATCTTAAAAAACTACAGACTACTGAGGGACTGTGTGGTAAACTCAGCCTCAGTCTGCAGAAGCTCCCCACCTTGTGGACTTCCTGTGTGTGGCTCCAGTTTTTTTAGCTAGGTCTACAATGTCTTGTGTGTCTTGTGTCTGTCTTGCTACTGCAACCAAGAAAGTTCCCGAATATGGGATGAAATAAAGTTCTAATCTAATCTATTTTTTAACTGACAATATTTTTTTTCCTTACCAACAGCATCTGCCCCCAACTTCTTAAGGAGATTACACTCTGCAATGGTCTCAAATGTTGGGCCAGAGACCATACAGTAAACTCCTTCCTGCACAATGCTGCCACATTTCTCTTCATGTGCTGTCTGAATGGCCAAAGCTCTCAGGTTCCGGTCATAAGCATCTGACATGCAAGGGAAACGTACTCCAAACCTATGAGTGAGTCATAGAGATAAGAAGACAGAACAGACAAGATAAGATGTGTTGAAAACTCACCTGACGGCAGAAATGTGATCACATATTTTATTAGCTCGGCCGCACACCCATCCGTTCAGCCAAATGCAACTAAACTGGATAAGCCTACACACTCATTGCAGTTTGCAGTCATTCGATAACTGGAAATAGGACTTTTGGTTTTCATGTGATAGAATATGAAATGAACTTCATTTGCATTTTTTGGTATGTGTTTCTGATCTGAAAAATTACCCAATCCACTATCCCCAATGCACCTTCTTAAAAACATTATAAATTGCAAAATTACTCAGAAAATTATGCTTACCTTTCATCATTCTGCCCAACCAGTGGGCTCTGTCCAGAAAAACCTGGCAGGTTAATATGATCTTTAATGACCATGATGTCCCCCACTTTGTAGCTGCCATTTAGTCCACCAGCTGCATTTGTCACAATCAAAGTTTCAACACCAAGTAGAGAGAAGATTCGCACAGGGTATGTCACCTACAGCCACAAATATACATACGTTAGAAAATAACGTTATTTTAAATGATGATAATATATAAATATAATGGGTGGCCCGACGGTTCGAGTGGTTAGTGTGCCGGCCTCACAGTTCTGGGGTTCTGGGTTTGATCCCAGGTCGGTTCTTTAGTTTGCATGTTCTCCCTGGGCCTGCATTGGGTTTTCTCCGGGTACTCCGGTTTCCTCCCACATTCCAATAAGACTCTAAATTGCCTTGAGGTATGAGTATGAGCGTGAATGATTGTCTGTCCCCTCGTGCCCTGCGATTGGCTGGCCACTAATTCAGGGTGTTCTTCATCACCACCCCCGTGACCCTTGTTAGGATAAGCGGTTCAGAAAATAAATGAATGGATATGTATGTAATGATTATTATTATTTTTAATGTTAAATAAGATAAGGCTGATTTTCCCTGAGAGTTACCAGGGTTATATATAACCCTTGGATGAAATATGTTTCTGTCTTAAACATTTTTTGCTGTTTTTTTTTTCAAAACCTCTGTGTTGGGGATGGTCATTTGAAGTGCAAAATATTATGGTCAAGAACATTAAGAGAAATCCTTTCCATTGTACCAAAACTGTGTCATGTCTTATTCATTAGTAATGTTATTCTAGTTAGAGTTAGGAGTTACATCTTGAAAGAAAGAATGAATGAATGACCTTCAAAACTTAATTTGCGGTGCAATATGCATTTTTTAAGAGAAACATATCCCTTGAACGATACTCCAAATGCTAATGTGTTCTCTCTCTGTCACACTCCCTTTCTCGTGTCTGTGTTTATCCAGTAGTCAGACTATCTATGATTGGCTTAACATGACATCTTGCATTATGTCAGCCAATTAACAACTTCTTCTGGAATGTGCTGTATCCAAATTATAGTGAAAAATTATGTAGACTCTGAGGTTTGTCCAAGAACACAAAGCTGTCAACAGACAACAACATGTACATAGAGAGCAGAAAGTTGGTAATCTCTAACTTTGTCAGGGTGACTATTATGGGATGATTTACTACATAGCTATATGTGAACCATTAAACACTTGTTAAACTTATGTTACTTTCAAAACAATTCCCACGTTTTATCAAGCTATTGTATTACAAATACTGTGTAGATGGAGACTTTTAAGACATAAAATACAAAATATTCAACATAAATAATGATTTTTCTATTTGCTACGATGATTAGTTGGTTTCCTACAAAAAAAACAGGTCACAAAGGGCATCTTTGGAAAGTTCAGGCTACCTCCAAGCCACTTTTCCTTAACCTTACCACTGAATCAAGCCAAGAAAGTTCCTCCTGTTGGACATAGGAAGGGGCATTGTTGTTTTTTTTATGAATGCGACAAGAGAGTATTGATAACATAAGTGTCTAGCTTGCTTTTTTTCTTTTTCTGTTATAATTGTTTTCCTTGAAAATGTATTTCTTGCCTCTTTCATTATAGTATGTATTATTTTACAATTACTAATCTGATCTGTTTACTGCATTTGCTGTGATGTTCAATACTATGAAAACATTTAATTTCGTGAAATGGTGTATCTAGCATGCAACCCTTGTAGATCTTCATGCACTCTTTACACTTTTCCAGATGTGTGTTACATTTAAAAAAATAAAAAAAAAACATTGCTGCATTAAAAAAAATAGTATGAGTAAAAAGCAACATTTAAAAAAAAACAGTTTTAAAAGTGGCAATATAGAATAACCTATGCTAATGGTGACCCAAATTATGCGATATGGTACCTTTCCCTAACATAATAAAAAAAAAAAAACTCTCCAAGCACTTAAGTGTGATCTTCCTTTGATAGTGTACCTATCAGATAGAAAAGATAACCTTTGAAACAGAATCAGAGATAGACAAGGAGCAAAATCTTTACAAGTCCCAATTGTTATACAAAAAGTTTACCGTATACATTAAAGTTTTATGACACCATTGCCTTTATGTTGCAATGGAATCATAGCTGGTAATTAAATAAAAGTCTTACACATGCATAACAATATTACAAAGGTCAATCTAAAGCTGACACAGATGCGATGTTCTCCAATACAGTTGATCATAAAACACTCAGAGCCAATTTTAAATGTATCCTGATAAGTGATAGCTTCAGGACTTTCATGAAACTTCACAGGTCACAAGAACTTTTTGCTGGAAGTTTTTCTTACATCTTGCATGCTGTAGCCTTCATAGAAGTGGAACCGGCCCTGCATGCAGACACACTCCTGGCCCTGCAGTGTCCCAAAAACCAGTTGACCAGCATGGCCTGCCACTAAACATCGCAGTAAAATGCATGAAAAGCTATTTGATTTTTCCCTAACATATTTTTGCAATAATGAATACAAAAAAAGAAAACATACCAGTGCTGGTTGGGAAACCTGGGATATCCTTATATGGGAAAATTGTTTTGTCATCTATTAAGTCGGCCAGGCCTCCCAGGCCTGACCCACAAATGATGGCTACTCTGGGACGTTGCTTCGTCCGGTTACAAAGCCACTCAGCAGCCTTCTTGCAGTCATCATAACTGGATCTAAAATTCACAGGAAATACACTGATAATTGTCAAAAAAACATATTCTTTGTGATCATGAATCAACTCTCTTCCTCTCACACTTTATCAGATGCATTTTACTCTGTACAACTTCACATGAAACACGTTTTCAGTTTCAATTCTATGAATTATATAGTGGCTTTATGATTTATCTGCTGTGCATTAGCTTTTGATGACAACTGTTTCCAATTTGGGCTCATATGCATGAATTCCTTAGTCGGTAATAAAAATACATACAACTTTTGGTTAAAGAAGTTACATTTCACAAATAGCCAGGATATTACGGGCGGCACTTTATGCTGAGTCATCAAATTGTCATTGTAATGAATGACAGCAACTGTCTCTATTTAGTTTGCCAACATGTTTTTTAATCAGTAATTCATAAACACAGGCCAGTTATGTAAGCAGTAAAGCTCATCATTCTGATACTTAACTTCTGAACTGCAAGTTCAGTGAATCTGCTTATATGTGTGCAGAGTGTGTCGCAGGGCTTTATTGCGGGCCAGTCAACCATTCATCATACGTACAAAAGATTAACCTTGAGGTACATCGAACATAGTTGCCAAGCCAATCACAGGGCACAAGGAAATAGAACCATTCACGCACACACTCATACATTGGGACAATTTGGACTGTTCAGTTTGCCTACCATGCATTTTTTGGGGGGGTTGTGGGATGAAATGGGAGTACTAGGAGATCATGCAAAGTCCAGACAGGAAAACTGGAGCCCAGGCTCGAACCCTCGATCCGAGATCTGTGAAAGGAACAAGCTTACTACCTCCATCTTTTTGTTGGATATATCATGAAGTGACAAAATATAATCTGCTTAGTGGTCGAGTGATTTTGGAATTTGCATGTTCACCCCAAGCTTGCATGGGTTTACTCCAGGTACTCCGGTTTTCTCCCACAACCCAAAAACATGCAGGGTGAGCTGGTTGAAGACTCTTAATTCCCCAAAGGTATTAGTGTGAACGGTTAAACGTCTCCTTGTGCCCTGCGATTGGCTGGCCACCAATTCAAGCTGTGCCCGTGTTTGCCTAGGATAGACTCTTCTTCTCCCGCAAGCCTTGTTGGGAAAAGAGGTGCAGAAAAAGAATGAAGAATTTTTAGTGGAGGGGTGAGAATTTGATGTAAAACAGGCGTGACGAACATGCGGCCCGCAGACCTGAAACAGTTCAGTCTGGCTCAGGGGAGGGTTTTGCCTGACAGAATTTTTTTCTTTCATTCATACAGTATATAAAGAATAACATGCTTTTAGTTTGACAAAAAATCTATAGTGGCCCAGTGGAGCAAGTGGTTAGTGTGCTGGTCTCACATCTCTGGAGTTCGAGGTTCAAATCCATGTCACATTCACCTGTGTGTAATTTCCTAGTTCTCCCTGGGTACTCTAGTGTCCTCCCACGTTCCAAAACATGCATGGTAGCCTGATTGAACACTCTAAATTGCCCCTAAGTACGGGTGTGAGTATGCATTGTTTTTTGTCTCCTTGTGCCCTGTGATCGGCTGGTCACCGTTTTGGGGTGTCAGTCAGCTGGGATAGGCTCCAGCACCCCCTCTGACCCTAATGAGGATGAAGTGGTTCAGAAAATGAAATGAGAGATACTGAAAGTATTGTGATTTTTGGGAGTCTATAACTTCAAGTACTTGTTGTACTTCACCCTCTTTTGTCTCTGCACTCAGCTATAGACTCTCTCCACGAGGAGCTCCTCTGCCATGTTTCTTTGTGGACAAATACCCATGAATGTTAAAAATTACAGTGGGTAGGTGAAAACTTTGGCACAAGTAGACATTGCGCGGCCAAGCCTGCTGTACTGTAGTAGTAAATGGTAGAAGTATAAACAAACTATGTTTAATTATGCCCCTGCAAAAGCATCAATATATGTGACATATCATAATATTGTTTTTTTTTTATTACATGGGCCGTTACAAGTGATTATTTTATTTTGCCTGTTCAATGGAATTTTTCTATGAATGGGAATGTGTCACTGTAAGACACTGATAAACAACTCATGTTGGTGCAGTCATTTTTACACGTCCATTCCGAAAAGTTGCCACTTGAGTTTGCAAGATCATTTTTTGAGAAGTTGTCCTTATTGCAAATTGGACATGGAAATAACTGTAATAATCCAATCAGCATTGTACCTTCTTTTTATAATGATCAGATGAGCTGATTGATAAAGGAATAGAGCCTACAAGTATTTTTCGATTACATCCAAATACAGAATATAACAGAAAATAATAATCCATTGTATTGGCAAAATTGCACTCATTTTTGTTAACCTTGCCTTGTAAATAAAAAAAAAACAAAATAACCATCTGAATTTGATATGTGAAATATTTATGAAAAGGAATATTATACTTACTATGTGTATTTTTATTTTATTTTTGCTAAAATGAGAGTCTAAAATGAATTGGTGTTATTGAGAATTTATTAAGATGAAAAAATATACTGGTCTTGTGACCATTTGCTGTGAAATTGGAGCCCCGAAATTATAAAGACTCCATGGTAACATATTTGGCTTGACCAAATACATTTGGAAAAACAGTCTTGTTGGGTGATATGATTTAAAAAAAAAAAAAAAACTGAAAAATAAAACCTAGCGTTCAAATCCATGTCAGTCCATTTGTATGGACTTTGCATGTTCTACCCGTGCCTGCATGAGTTTCCTCCGGGTAGTACGGTGTCCTCCCACATTCACACAATATGGATGGTAGGCTGGTTGGACACTCCAAATTGCCCCCAGGTAAGAGTGAATTATTGTCCGTCTCCCCGTGCCCTGCGATTGGCTGTCCACCGATTCATGATGTCCCCCGCCTCAGGCCCGAAACAAGCTGGGAAAGGCTCCAGCACCCCCCACCCTAGTGAGGATAGAGCAGTTCAGAAAATGAATGTATGAATGAATTAATTAATTAATGAAAATCCCAACAAAACAAACAACAACAAATCATGTTGACGTCACAACTGGGGTCGATCCTGGAGCTATCCGTGGTGCTGCCTGTGATCTTTGCTATTTCTAGCGCACGTCTCCAAAATATGTTAAAATCAGTGCTGACAGACTTGACCAGAAAGTCAACTTGAATTAGTAGTAAAGTATTACAAGTCAATCAAATTTGCTTTGCTGCCTGCTGAAGAAAAATCGGTACTTTGGGGATAATCCGTGGAATTGTTACCCTGGTGAATTATCTCGGTGGTGCCTCAATACCATTACAAGTACAGCACTACATTAGGATACATGTGTTGTGAATTCAAACTGTAAAAAGAACAGACCGATTTTATATTCTTAAGAAGAGAGTCATTATATGCACGCAGCCCCGTCAGGCACTACGGTTCCTACCTGTTCAGTAAGGAGAGACACGAAAGTGCCTCCATGTCCTCCCGATGAACGAGAGAAATCCAATGACAAGAGGTTATCTGGGATTTTTTTTTTTTTGTGACTGGTGCAGTTTCACTTGCCGTGTTTATATCGGAATAAAATCAGAGACGGACGGTGGAGGTTGTGAAGCGATTGTGCGTGGGGCGGAGCCAACCAAACCAACACGGAAATCCTGATCTAATCTAATCTAAATTTAAAACCTCATATTCTACTAGCCTGTGAACTGATCCTCCGATGTGATTCCGTGTTCTTAAAGTAAATATAAGTATATATACGTAAAGCAATGCTCTAAGAGTAGCTATATAGCTATTGTTTCAACTCCTAAAACCATAAAGGAGGCATTACAGAATTGGAAAAGATATGTTGTCTCCCCCCCCCCCCCCCCCCACAATAAAAAAATAAATAGAAACATAAAAAAACATAAAATAATCATATTAATAATAACTCCACATATAAAAATCATGGTAAACAGTATATATATATATATATATATATATATATATATATATATATATATATATATATATATATATATATATATATATATATATATATATATATATATATATATATATATATATATATATATATATATATATATATATATATATATATATATATATATATATATATATATATATATATATATATATATATATATATATATATATATATATATATATATATATATATATATATATATATATATATATATATATATATATATATATATATATATATATATATATATATATATATATATATATATATATATATATATATATATATATATATATATATATATATATATATATATAAAAAACTGTACTTTGAAGGTAAACTTCTATGAAAAATCACGATTTTTTAAAATTGTTACAAATTTAATAAATAAAATATCATCAAGACATTTACAAATGTAAAAATATTAATCTTTATTTGGAAAAGGATTATCCATTTGTGGCAAATACAGCATTGCATACCCTTAGTATTTTAGCTGTTATTTTGTGGAAGTGAAAATGTTTCAGGTTTTCAAGATAAAACAAATTGGCAAAAATATTTATAATACCCGATGTTAGTGATTCACTTACCTAACATGGACACACAGTTCCCAGTCTGTGTGCATAATCTAAGCATGACAAACTTTTTTTTCCATCTCTGCACTTGATCACCAATTTGCGCTGCCTTTAAAAGCCCTTTTGACTTCATGCTAACATTTTACAGTAAGTCAAATACCATAATTTCAAATGTGCCAGGTTGTTCAAGAATACAAACCACTGTATTATAATTTGAGCAGTAATTAACTCTTTTCAATGCGTGTGTTTTCCTCCCCCCAAAGGAATACAATATAATTCTTGCTCTCTGGAAAAATGTACTTAAGGAATCTACTTGCACTTGAAAAATGTATGAAATGGTTTGAAAAGTGGGGGGATTAATTTATAAATTCTTGGTCTTTCATCACAGAGCTGGCAGTCAAATCCCCTTTGTCATTCCACTTACCCTACAAATGACCCTGATTCAACACCCCCACACACAGGCACAAACACTGGAGCTTGGTTGTTATATAAAATTGTCCCGATACAGCGCTTTATTACTCTACTTAACAGGACCCAAAATGAAACAAACAAACAAACAAAAAACCATTTACTACAAGATCTAGTCCACAGAAGTTAACTGTGTCTATGTTAGTCATTTCAACAAAAAATCTTTCATCCCAGACACTTCATAATTTCATTTTACCTGATATTTTTCAACAATTGACAGTTTAATGTAATGATAGGCGTGTCCAAAGAACAGATTGGATGCTCAGAAAATAAAATAAAAATTTGGCAACCGAATAAATACAGGCTAGAAAAGAAATAGTTCATTCAAGTAGTGTTCCCTCGCTACTTCGCGCTTCAGCTACCGCGGACTCAGGGCTTCGCAGATTTTTTTTAGGAAAAAAAAATAAAGATATTAAATTAAAATTATAAATTACATCATTTTACAAGATGTGGAAACAAAATATGCAATTAGAATTAGTAATTGCATCATTTTACAAAATTTTCAAACACAAAGAATGCCCGTATGCGCAAAGCATCACGGGGCATCATGGGCATAAACGCAAGCTGATTGGCCGGCTGAATGCTCACTGAATACTCGACTCCCCATTGGCCCATTCACCACGGAAGCCCAAGCTTCTCCCGATGCCCATTTTCAGTCCACGCTTATCTCGTGCTAGCATACAGCACGCTTCTCGCCAAGCTAAAGCTAAGCGTAAACGTTTTGTGAAGCCCTTCGTGATGCCTCCCAAACGCTCTCCATCCCTTGGTGCATCTATTGAGCCGAAGAAAAAGCGAAAGATGTTGACAATTACCGAAAAAGTGAGCATCTTGGATATGACATCTAATGAAATTACAAATCTCATCGACTGTCGCTCAGACCCACTGACAGAGGAAGACCTACAGGAAATGACCAGGTCGGCGAGTGAGGAGGAAGACGAGTATCCTGCCGACGACGAGGGTGACGAAGCTGACGAAGGTGGCCTACTTTGCATAATTAGCAGGACCTCTTCAATGCTGCCAAAGACCTCCAAAAAAAGGCCAAAGAAATGGACGATAACATGGAGAGGGCTGTCGAGTTCAGCAATTGCATCGATGACGTCATGGCTGTTTACAGGCGCATCTTCACCGACCAAAAAAAAACAACGTTCACAACTCCCCATAACAATGTTTCTTACGCGCAAAAGAACTACGGAAGATCCATCCGGACTGCTATGATGTTTTTGAATTTCTGAGTTTTCTGAATAAAAGTTTACATTTATTACATTTGCATTTTTTTACTGTATATATATATATATATATATATATATATATATATATATATATATATATATATATATATATATATATATATATATATATATATATATATATATATATATATATATATATATATATATATATATATATATATATATATATATATATATATATATATATATATATATATATATATATATATATATATATATACTGTATTTGATTTGTTTGTATGCACCAACATAACACCTGCATTCTGATGTGGAATAAAACACCTGAATGAACAGCATATTAGCCTGGTGGTGGTTTTGTGCACGTGTTATACGTTTCTCTAAGCATTTTTGAAGGGGCACCCCTACTTCGCGGAAATGCACTTTTTGCGGGTGGTCCCGGTCCCCATTAACCGCGATAACCGAGGGAACACTGTAGTTCATTCATTCATCACCCGTACAATGCATCCTTGCAAGGGTTGCGGGCAGTTGCTGGTTCCTGTCTTAGCTGACTTTGGGCCAAAGCCAGGCAATTAAAGTATTTTCTTTTAAAGGATGAACACAAGTCCTTGTATTATATTTTGCATTCAACCTATGGCAAAAGACTTCAAATATGTATATTAAATTAAGTACAAACCCTATCCAACAGTAGAGTTGTCATATTCATTTTAATATAATAGACAAGGATACAGAACATTTTAAAACATGCAGTCAGAAAAGCTGCATTAAGGAAATAGCTTCACAAGTCAAGTTCCTGTTTTTAACTTCCTCAAATTTATGTTTATTGAAGCTGTTGCAAACTCTAGGTAAAGATGGGCTTAAAGTGTGAGATGATTTAAAGTTTTGACCTGATTCAAACATGATAAACTTGTGTTAAATCAATGGAACGGTTCAATTAGTCTCAAATTAGCCTTAATCTTTCTATCCAAGGTCGCCACATCAAAGTCTTCCCATAGCTAATTCAGCTGTTTCTGCAAATCCTGAAGAGTCAAATAATTAAAAAAATCCCATAGTGTTCAGCAAATATAGCACAGGAGCGTATTATGAGGGGGAAAAAAAACAGTTTTTCCTTTAAGTAAGTGTGAGAGGAGACAAAGAAGGGAAGAGAATGTGAGAGAGAACATAATGGGAGTGAGAAAGAGAGGATACAGAATACACCATGATGCTGACATGACATTCATCGTATCCATTGCAATACTGTAACAAAGTCACCTTATAACCAGGGGGAAAAAGTAACTTTTGTCTCTAAATTTTATTTATAGGACGATTTCCCCTTGCAGAAACAGGAGTTTATTTTAATCATTGTTGTGAATGTAAATGATAAGGCAGATTTTGAGTACATTTCTACATTATGTGCCATCCAATGACGATTGTGTTTATGTAGATTTTATGTACTGTGCGATGAAATGCTATTTGCCTGAAAGCATGCTAAAGGAGAGGTGGCATTTGCAGAATTCAGGCTCATTAAGCTTTTATAAAGGAGGAGGCTGGTCCACAACATCACTTAACCAGCCCACTGAGACACTATCATTTCTAATTTAACACCTTTTCCTGTTAGCACCACTCTCATGTATGTTTCAGCTCAGTATGCCTAAAAAAAACGTCTAAACACATCAATGTGAGGTTGTTGCTGGTGTACAAGGAAACATGCATCAAAATGCTGTTAAAAAATATACATTTGTTTTCAATGGTCATGGGGAAGTGGTTATTTTGCCTAACTTTGCGGTGTAGGTTCAATTCCCACTCGGTGGAGGTGTGATTGTGAGGGCGAATAGCTGCCCGTCTCTATGTGTAGCCTACAACTGACTGGTGTCCAATTTATGATGTACAGTCTTCCCTCGATTATCGCCACTTCACTTATCGTGATTTTTTTCTGCAATTTGTCATTGATTTTTATAAAAAGTTCATAAAATGTGAAAATCCACGCTGAAACTCATAAGTGGATGTCACTCCCCTGTATTCCACTTCCTACTACGGCTCAGCACCGATAGTGGTGAACCTACCTCACATTTTTTTGATTATCGCGGCCATGTCTGGTCTACATTACCACAATATTTGAGGGGTTACTGTAGTCCGTCTTTTGCCCAAAGTCAGCCAAAAGAGGCTTCAGAAGCCTTTGACCATGATCAGGATAATATATGTTGAAAATTAATCTTTTTCAAGATAGATCCATCTTCTCCCTCTCCTTTCACCAGTGCATCCTTTCACTCTCATGCTGCTGATCCTAATGCAACAACAGACAGCTTTTTAGGGAGTGCTGGCTGCCGAGGAATCAGCTGTGACATTATTGCATCAAAAAGAAAATACCAAAATGCTCGCCTTTTTGAGGTAACAAAAAATAGAGAATTATAAAGTTGTGGGACATACAAACACATACCCTTAAACCCTTGCAGCTTGGCAGTGAGTTTTTCGTTTCAGGTATTTGAGGGTTTAGAGAAGTTAATAAAACATGGAAGGAGGAAGAGCATCATAGGAGGGGTTGGTGGCTGTGTTTTGTAAGAGTGTGGGGATGGGACAGTGATGATGAAAGCATAGCGATAAACTGCAGCCCTCCCTGGCTGCCAACTGCTGTCATAGCATCTGCATTCCAGGATGTAATTGCTTTACTCTGTCTTTTAAAAATAATCTCTTTCGAGTTCATTTCCTTCTTTCAGTCATCCTCGTTCTGCATTATTTGAAAGATGTACAACATTTTCAAGTATTGGCCTATTTACTTCTGGGATTACATTAAATACAAGTACAAGTATAATTGCACATTGCTGAATATCAAATAGTGATTATTGAGTAACTGTTTTTCTTTATCTTTTCTTTTCATCAACCTTTTTTAACATATTGAGGGACATTATGATAATTTTCCAGTTAATGCTACTACTAGGCATTAAGAGTCAAGGGGGTGCTGGAGCCTAACCCAGTTGACTTTCGGCAATAGGTGGACTATAGCCAGTCAGTCACAGCCCACATAGAGGCCAACAATTATTCGCACACACAATCAAATTAAGCGGGAATAAATTCCAGGTTTTCCCACAGCAATGTAAAGCGAGTGAACCATTACCGTGGGTTTTTATAGGTGTTCCCCATTTCCTCCTACATGCCAAAACATGCAAGATAGGCTGGGTCGAACACTTTAAATTGCCCCTAGGTATCAAAAATGGTTGTTTGTCTCTTGTGCTCTTCGATTGGCTGTCCACCAGTACAGGGTGTCCCCTGCCTTTGGCCCCAAGTCAGCTAGGATAGGCTCCAGCACCCTACGCAACTTTAATGAGGATGAAGTGGTTCAGAAATTGAATGACGGAATGTTCCCCACCAGGTAATTTTATGATTATATTGTAATTGTGTTCAAATTTATCCCACAATATTCAACCCCCAAAATATTCTCTTTTAAAAACGTTCAATTAAGTTGAGATTGATTAAAAGGAGTTTTATTTGGAATATCATGGTTGAATTTTAGAACTTTCTTTTTACACACTGAGGTAATCAGAACCAAACGTGGAATCAGTATCACCTACAAATAAGAGGAACACCAAAACGAAACAGAAAACTTCACTTAATATTCATTGATCAGACTTGTCTTGTGTTGTGAATGTGCTGTACAGTAAAGTATGCTACTTACGTTCCTAAATACTAAATGTGTCCAAGCATCTCCATCTGCACGGACACAAAGACAGCCTGCATGCAGCATGCAGAGTTGATCTGTACAGGAATCAAATCTTGGCAGAGTTACTATAAATAGCCCATTCCCTGTAATTCTCTTGGCTTTGCCTTGTTTTTCAAAATGATTCTACTTTCCTCTGAACACTGTCTTCAAACCTAGTTTTTTCTTTCCCTGTCCTCTCTTGTTCTCTCAAGAGACAGCTTAGTGCATAAGCAGCAGCAGTTTAAAGACGATAAGCACAAACTTGTTCATTGTCAGCCTGACCCAGAGCCGTTTTTCTCTCCTAACAATGCAAAACAAAACAAAAACACATCTATGTCTTTCCTCTTCTGCATGTGTTGGTAAATGAGTTTGCTATCTATCCAGATTTTTGAGACATGCATGGTCAACTATCAACTCTCTTGGTTTACTCAACAATGTGAAATTTTCCTTCAGGACAATCAAGTAGTAGTATACGCATTTCTGGCACCTCAGCTGAAGCAGATTTTCTGACAGTTTCAGCTCTGAAGAGAGACAGATGTCCCACGAAAAAGCCTGAAAGGGGCAAGAGTGGTGCCTTTATGGAGTAAATAGCTAAAACTATGTACATCGTTGTAAACTTTCAAGGGCATTTGTGTAAAGTGCTTAGTAGAAAAAATGTACACACCCACCCATTCTGGCATTAGTGGGTATTAAAGGCTTAGTTGGGGGAAGAAATATGGTCGAACACCACTTTATGCTTCAGCACCATCCTCAAGAACAGAAAGTCGAAGAGGTTTCTTTTTTTGCCTGTCATTCATTGAAACTCTGTGGATTTGCAGTATATATATATATATATATATATATATATATATATATATATATATATATATATATATATATATATATATATATATATATATATATATATATATATATATATATATATATATATATATATATATATATATATATATATATATATATATATATATATATATATATATATATATATGTATATATATGTATATATATGTATATATGTATATATGTATATATGTATATATATATATATATATATATATATATATATATATATATATATATATATATATATATATATATATATATATATATATATGTGTGTATATATGTATATATGTATATATATATATATATATATATATATATATATATATATATATATATATATATATATATATATATATATATATATATATATATATATATATATATATATATATATATATATATATATATATATATATATATATATATATATATATATATATATATATATATATATATATATATATATATATATATATATATATATATATATATATATGTATATGTATATATATATATATATATATATATATATATATATATATATATATATATAAATATATATATATATATATATATATAGAGAGAGAGAGAGAGAGAGAGAGAGAGAGAGAGAGAGAGAGAGAGAGAGAGAGAGAGAGAGAGAGAGAGAGAGAGAGAGATAGAACATTCACAGTAGAATGATTGAATTAATTCTCAATGGGTTTATTATCACCGTGAATGGTTATTTGTCTATATATCACCGGCGATCTGTTGGCAACCCTTTCAGCGTGTACCTCTCCTCTTGCCAATAGTTGGCTGAGTTTAACACCCATGTCATGATCTGGGGTACAAATGATGAATGAATAAATGAATGATAGATACAAAATTGACATAGCATAGAATAATCTTTTATAGCAAACTTGCAAAATAGCCATAACTAATAAGCGATTTGATCGATAAGAGATTGATTGTTTAATAAGGTGAAAAAGACGCTGACTGCAGTAGTTATTGCTGCACCAGTATAGGATTGATGGAGGCTGATAAACACTTCATGGCAAAGTTCCAATTTTTGATTCAAAGCCTTTTTGACTTTAGCCACATTTAAAGGCAATCAATGCTCATCATTTTGTTGGAGCTGACCAAGTGTGATGGGATTATTGAAATTCCTTTCTTTTTCACCTTGTACCTGGAGTTGAACTCTTCTACTTTTTCTCTTCCACTCTTCTCTCTGCTGCAAACAACATATGTGCCAAATTTACAATTATTTGATGAAGGAAGAATTTAACAAAATGTAATGTAAATTATATTTTCAATATATCTTCAAATAGGTCAAAGGTTGTTTATTCCTGCAGTAATAGTCACATTTGCTAATTCACTCAGGCCAGTTATGCTTGGGAAAATGTACGAGGACTCTTTACGTGAACGCTTAAAGCAAGGGTAGCAGACTCGGTTGGTTCTTGGGTCACTTTAACGTCAACTTGGTTTCACATAGGCCGGACCATTTTAGATATAATATTTAGATTCTTTTTTAATAAATGGATTAAAAGAAGTGGATTAAAAGACCTGAATATTCAGTTTTTATAGATCTAAAACAATGTTTATTTTAGCTCTTTTTAAATATATTTTTAGATTTTACAAAATGATTTTTAAACTAAAAACACAGAAAAAAATGATTCAAAAATTACAGTTATCAGTATCAAAGGGGGAAAATCAGGAAATTTAATTTACATCTATACTCTTCATTTTAATTTGATCCTAAAACAGAAAGTCGGCTCTCATGATTTACTTTCCCGGGCCACACAAAATGATGCGGCGGGCCAGATTTGGCTCCCGGGCCGCCACTTGGACACATTTGGCTTAACGTAAATACATAATGTGAAACTTACAAACAATCCTAGCCTCTCACAAATACTAGGAGAGTTCATATTTATTGAGAAGGCTTCTATTGATTCATTTCCAACACCTGCCTTTACAAATGGATATTTGGTCAAATCGATTTATCATCTTCACTGTAATTTTTACCATGGGTGATATGTTATTAATGTCTTTTATTTTACTATATGTAAAATAGAGATTTGAGCATCTTTGTGTGCCCAGTTAAACTGCTGCATAAATTTTGCAAGAATGAACAGGTAGATAAATTTGTGGGAAAAATAATTACATGTGCTTAGTCTACTCCAAGCTAGCTCACTGGGAAAATTAAGTATTGATTGAAGAATTTCATTATAAGTCTCACAACTACTCGTCTATATGTTTTTATAGTTCTAAATAGGCCTACCAATCACATTGAAGTATGCTGACTTTGAATTGTTCACTATAAGATGAATGGGATTGTCCAGGAAATCTTATTTGTTTTATAAGGCAAGCAATGCACTTCTGTTTATATGCACTGCTCACATTGCAATCAGCAAAATAAAAAAAAAATTGAAACCTTCATTCGTGTGCAAGGGGTGCTTGATTCTATCCCAGCAGACTTGGGGCACCAGGCAGGGGAACATCCTAAATTGGTGGCCAGCCAACCGCACTGCACAAGGAGACAAAGGACAACCATTCCAACTCACACTTATACCAAAGTGCAATTTAGAGTGCTCAACCAGCCTATCCTGCATGTTTTTGGAAGCTGGGAGGAAATGGAGTACCAGGAGAAAAACCCACGCAAGCTCTATAAAGTGAAAATCACCTGGAATCGAACCTTTGTCCCTACAAAAGTGAGATAAATATTCTAACCACTCATCCACCCAATTAAAACATAAGCCATCAATAAAAAAATCAAAATAAATAGACAATACATCATATTAAAATCACAACAACACAGTTAAAAACAATTAAAATTAAACAACACCGTACATGTTTGCATTTTTAAACAGTACGGACAGTTAGGTATATGCTGTAGTAAACAATGATGGTTTTAGCCATGATATAGAGGACATATACTTTTAAGCACACCTCAAATAGAGAGGTAATTTATTCAACAGATGAGGGTCACTGACACTGAATGCTATGCTTTGTTTTTTTTTAACCAGAAAAGAAGCCACTTTCAGATGATATAAGGTGTGCGGATGGTTCAGATGGAACATGCACATCTATTTGTTACATCATTGTGTGTTTTTGGAGTACAAGTAAGATTTAATGCCGTATTTTTTGACCCACCAGAATTCAGTGTTCGTCAAAAGTTTTGCAACTACTTTGCACGCAACTGAATTGTGAAAAGACTCATGACTGATGAAAAACTTATGACTGATGGGTTAATGATTTCACAACCAATGTAATATGGACAGTAGTTCGCGAACTGGACATGTTTTTAATATAAAGATTAACTTCATTGCATAAATACAATGATAACAAACAGTTTGGGCACCCCTGATCATTGACATTATTTTCATTTATAATTAATCCCTTACCCTCCTTTAATCCGGGTGATCTTTCTGTGTGGACTTTGTATGTTTTCCCTGTGCCTGCGTGAGTTTTCTCTGGATATTCCAGTTTCCCCCCACATTCCAAAACATGCCTTTGCGACTGTACTGTCTAACTATGTGTTTTTTTTCCTGTATCTGCACTCCCCCTTTCTTGCTACGGTCACAATGAAATTTCACGAATACGGGATGAATAAAGTTATCCAATACAATAGATAGACTGGTTGAACACAACAACACAATTTTATGGGTTGTGGGGTGAATGGTTGTTTGCTATGTGTACCTGTCAATCAATTCTGCCAACTGCTCAAAGTTGGCTGAGATAGGCTTCAGCACCCCCGTGACCTCTGTGGGAAAAAGCAGAATGGAAAATGAGTGAAATAATAGAAAAAAACCTGATCTACATTATAATATTTCAGAATTGAAACTGGGTTAATTGGACTACGAGCAGATGTGCCATGAACAAAGTGACTTGAAAATGGATGGTAAGATTAAACGGATATTGACTTCAACTTCTTTTCGATTCGCATTACACGACTGTCCTCTAGTGGAAATATCTAGATATCGACTGTCCATTAGTGGCAATGTTCAATAATGACGGTCATTTGTAATGAAAATGTAATTACTCACCCAAGCCCAAATATTAACCCATTTACTGCCATTGATGATAAATACAATTTCTGTAAGCCTGAACTCTAAACCGTTGAGTATTTTTTTTACTAATGTTGTTTGTTTAAAAGTAATAATAAATATATGAATTTGATTTCCAAGCATTGTCTTGAAAGGTTAGTCTTATTTTGTTGTTTAAAAATTTTTACTTTCACACCATATTTTCAGATATTTCTTTTTGTTTTCGATTCTTACACAAATACTCTTTAGTGTACGAATATCAAGAAATGTGGCTCTTTATTTTTATTTCTCCTTATTTTGCTCAATAACATCGCCAACTATTGATAAGAATATTTGGTGTGGACAATGTGTTCTCATCATCTATGTGCAGTAATATTAACTATAACATGAATTTGTCATGAATTTGTCATGAATTGAGGGACACGCACCACATTCATGTCGCTGAACGTGACGTCATTTGGTTACTGCTTTATGAAATGCAACTTCAATATTTTTCCGTGTTTTCATGACGTTTGTGACTATATTTTTCTAGAAAACAGGGGACATATTTTTTTCGCAAGTGGCAACGACCCCAGACCGGGACGCGTTGTCTTGAATAGGTACTGGCCAATTGGAGCACGCGTTACTGAATAGTGTAGTGAGTCTGTCGCCATGGTAACAACACTCAACTAACCGAAGTTCAACCACGGTCCTACATTGTACATACAGCAAGCAGGGTAAGACTTGGTATTTTTTGTTGCTATTGTTTTGTTTTAATCTTCCTAAACGATGAAGATATGATTTTGATCTGTATTCCACTTTATCTTGGAGGTAATTAGGGTTGTTTGCCTGTGAACACGTTTTAAAAGCCACAGCTTTAGCTTAGCTGGCTGTTTGATGTGAATTTGGACTGAGTTGAATATAAGAGTTGGTGAGACTGTGAATGTGAATATAAGAGTTTGTGAGACTGTGAATGTTTTCATACGTTAATATTCAGTTCTGGGGGTCCTGGCAGCTGAGTGGTCAGCGTGTTGATGTTACAGTGGGAGTCCTGGGTTCAAATCCAGGTTGGTCCACCTGTGTGGAGTTTTAATCTTCTCCCTCGGTCTATGTGGGTTTTCTCTGGGTACTCTGGTTTCCTCTCACATTCCAAAGACATGCACGGTAGGCTGATTGATTGTACACTCTAAATTGCCCCTAGGTATGAATGTGAGTGTGTATGGTTTATAAATAATTGGTCTTTCATCACTGAGCTGACAGTCAAATCCCCCTTTGTAATTCCGTGAGCGTGAATTGGCTGGCCAGTAATCCAGGGTGTCCCCCCACCTCTGGCCCAAAGTCATCTGAGATAGGCTCCAGCACCCCCTGTGACACTAGTGAGAATAAAGTGGTTCAGAAAATTAGATCTGATTTCTAGACAGGATAGGGAGTGTTTCCAAATAGTAGTTAGTGTTAAAAGTTTGTTTTCTATGGCTGACATCCCAAAAATTCACAGTCATCCTGTTAATGCTGTGTATTGTGCCATTGTTGCAGGTAACGCCTAATGTTTCCACTCAGAAGATGTTGCAGTCTAAAAAATTGCGCCTACCAGAGGCCACTGAAAGGCATTCACTGCAACTCCTTGACCTACTTGACACCAACTCGACAATCAATCAAAAAGTAATACAGAACTTTTACAACCGTTGTGACTTGTTAATGAACTAAAAGCCATAAAAAAATAATTGCAACTTTTCTTCTAACCGTCACTTAAATGATAATAAAAACAGTTCAGATTCTCAACCCACAGAACAGTAGCCTACAGATGACAACAATGACTGCTCAGAGTAAATGATAAAGTATCATTAGTATCTAATATGTTACTGTTTTTAAAAAATGATAAAATCTGCACCAATTAGGTTATAGGTCATTAGATGAAATATGATTATCATTGTGTGTAGGAAAAGCTATGAAATTAGCAAATTCACATACACTAAGTACATGTAATTTTACCTCATCCTCCGAGCCACGCACCTGTCGAATAACATTTGAATTCTTGGTAAATAACATTTCTTCTTCCGAGTACACTATCGAAGGGTGAACAAGGTGAAGGTTTTCTTGCACAGAAATTTGCTCTGTCCTATAAAGTAGCTCTATTTGTCTAGGGCACATGTTTGTGTCAAAGTGGTGGCCCGGGGGCCAAAACTGGCCCACCGGATCATTTTGTGCAGCCCGGTAAAGTAAATCTTGAGTGCCGACTTTCTTTTTTTAGGATCAAATTAAAATAAAGAGTATAGATGTATATTAAATTTCCTGATTTTCCCCCTTATAAATCAATAATTGTACTTTTTTATCAATTTTTTCTGTGTTTTTAGTTCCCAAATCATTTAAAAAATCTAAAAGTATATATAAAACTAGCTAAAATAAACGTTGTTTTAGATCTGTAAAAAAACTGAATATGCATGGCTTTAAATCCAGTTCTTTTAATCCATTTATAAAAATTAAAAAAAATCGAAATATAATATCTAAAATGGTCCGGTCCACGTGAAATCAAGTTGACGTTAAAGCGGCGCGCGAACCAACCCGAGTCTGACACCTCGGGCTAGGAATTTCACATCAGAGCATGTCTCCCCACCCAACGTATAATGTATATACTCTAATAAGTTTCAGGTCTATTTGGTCCTGCCATCACACGACTTTGTATGAAATCTTTTTTTTCCGTATCCAATTGCCTTTTCACTTGTGTGATTGCAGATGCCCTTGGTAGATGTAGAGCAGTCACTTTTCCAGCCAAACCCTCCAGAGTTAGTCTTCCAGAACTTCACCCCTGCTCAATCTTACAAGTTACCTCTGCAACTTTTTAACAATGATAAGGTGTGTGCTTTATTGAATGGTTGAATTGACTACATGCTTACCTATATTTGTAACAAAGGACCAGGGCAACAAACAGTTTGTTTTGGTATCCTTGGTGTTCTATTGTCCCTGGCTATACAACTCTTGTTTTGGGAATTATAAGATTGAAGCTTGTGGTCGTTGCTTCCTGTCAAGGTATCGCGGCATGTCAAGTTGGAGCATCAAGAGTCCGCTTATTTCCATGTTGATGGTCCAAAGGAGGCAAAGACTAAAGTAGCAGCAGGTCTGTCGGTGAGCTTCACAGTCTGCTTCACTCCTCAGGAAAACAAGGTACCTCTCTACTATTATTATTATTAGTAGTAGTAGTATTAGTAGTATTAGTATTCGTAGTAGTAGTGGTAGTAGTAGTAGTAGTAGTGGTAGTAGTAGTAGTAGTAGTGGTAGTAGTAGTGGTAGTAGTAGTAGTAGTGGTAGTAGTAGTAGTAGTGGTAGTAGTAGTAGTAGTGGTAGTAGTAGTAGTAGTGGTAGTAGTAGTAGTAGTAGTAGTAGTAGTAGTAGTAGTAGTAGTGGTAGTAGTAGTAGTAGTGGTAGTAGTAGTAGTAGTAGTAGTGGTAGTAGTAGTAGTAGTAGTAGTAGTGGTAGTAGAAGTAGTAGTGGTAGTAGTAGTAGTAGTGGTATTAGTAGTGGTATTAGTATTAGTAGTAGTAGTGGTAGTTGTAGTAGTAGTAATAGTAGTGTTAGTATTAGTGGTAGTTGTAGTAGTAGTAATAGTAGTGTTAGTATTAGTGGTAGTAGTAGTAGTAGTGGTGGTAGTAGTAGGAGTAGTAGTGGTAGTAGTAGTAGCAGTAGTAGTAGTAGTAGTAGTAGTAGCAGTAGTAGTAGTAGTAGCAGTAGTAGTAGTAGTAGCTGTAGTAGTAGTAGTAGTAGTAGTAATAGTAGTAGTAGTAGTAGTAGTAATAGTAGTAGTAGTAGTAGTAGTAGCGGTAGTAGTCGTAGCAGTTGGTAGTTCTGATTATTAGTTTTTCAATAATTAATGCATTTTTAAGGGGCCAGTAACGGAGACGCTGCGACCCTCAAAATAGTATTGCGGATCAGCCTCGCCTTTTAACGTAAATGATGAATCCAGAGAGCAAAGACTTGACTTTGGAATGCACACTCCCAACTACAACAATTCGATTGTGGGGCTTGCTCCTCCGCCCACATAAATAGAACCCTCAGAAAGCACTCTTGCCATGATGATAACACCACGTGTCACGGGTCATTTTGGGCATGCGGAATATTCACGTAATTACAACTCATCCAAGAATAAACTACAACTCGAGTGCCCTCCATAGATATTTGTTTAGATAGAGCAGGGATGGGCAAACCGTTCCCCGAGAGCCCCTATGGGTGCAGGTTCTTGTTCCAACCAATACAGCACAGACAGTTTAACCAATGTGATTTCTGCAGAAAACCAGAAGCACCTGACTGCAATGTACGGATTGCACTTGTAGGACACCAGATTGGTGAAAAGGTGCTCTTTCAATGGGTTTGAATGAAAACCCACACCCACTGTGGCCCTTTGTGGAATAGTTTTCCTGAGTTAGAGGATGTCAGTAAAGGTCACATTGGTATTTTCATGTGTTTTATTGTCCAGTAATTCAAATTTTGTGACTGCTAGGTTGACCCTTTTCTGCGATAAGTATGTTAATTTCTGTTTTCTGCAACCACAATCTAAGATAAAAACGATGTTGTCAAGGAAGTTTGTTTATTGTCCTGTCACATTGTAAGACTGCACTGCCTCTCATGTACTTGTGGCGTAATTTTTGCAGAGATTGAAATGGAGCTCTGCTCACGTGAACTCAAATCTTTACTGGGAGCTTTTTCAGTTGATTTGGTCGGAAGGTTTCCATGTATTCAGGCCTGTACTTGTGCTAATTTGATCACTACAAGCTTTGGAAAGAAAGCACATTTTAAAATCTAAATAGTAAGGCATAATAACAATTTTGTATTCACTTTTTAATATCCTCATTCAATATTCTTCACAGGACTACCATCACACTCTAGTTTTTGTAACAGAGCGGGAGCAATTCAGGGTGGCAATCCATGCCATTGGACCGAGAGCCTGTTTGAACTTCCGTGATGAGTTGCATTTACCTGACTGCCTCGTAAAAGCTACCACACAGAGAACTCAACTTGTACGCAACCTGGGAGACAGAGTAGCAATCTTCAGGTTACACACAAAGAGGTGAGTAATAGTAGTAGTGTTAAAGAATTGAATTCCTGACAAATGTGTGGAAACAAGGTAATTGTGGATGTCACCTGCCAAACGTTTTAAAAATAAGGTGAACAAATGCCTTGAACCCTTGAAGGAAGGCTGGAACCCACAGGATCGATATCAGTTCTGTGAGGCTTCTTCCTAAAGAAGACATACCATGGAGAATTAACTTTGATTTTTTTTTCATTTGATACAGAAATGGGTTAGTCCGAGTCGTTTATACAACAAAGTATAAATGTGTTTGTGGAGATTGACAATTTGCTGACTGTCATAATCACAAACACAGACCAGTGACATTTATCCCCAGGAGTAATTTGGTGACTTGCTCTTGAAATGTTGTTTTCAACATTTGGAATGGAACCAATGATCCAATATTTTTCCCCCTGATTTAATGTACTTGCACAAAGAGTGTGGGTGACCTCTTATCTTTTGTTTCTGGCCTACTTGGTTTGCAGTCCCTAATTAGTTGAGGCTTGCCTGGTTTGCAGTAATTTTGGGAATACCTAGCTGTTTTAAAGTATCTTTGACACCTCGCAGTAAAGCTGATTTGAGTGAAACAGCACATGTTCACTCTATGGCTTCCCACAAGACTGACTAATATCAGGAAGGGGAAATTATTAAAAAGAAAATGAAAAAAAAAGTAAAAACTTTTTCAAAATGAAAATTAACCAAAGAAAAACCATACAAGCTGAGTAGAACATGCAAGCTACACACAGTGATGACTGACCTGTTGGTCTTTTTATTTCAGCCCTTTTTCAGTGACTCCATCCTCTGGAACACTTGGTGTTGGCGAGAGCATGCAAGTCACTGTGGCTTTCAGTCCGATAACTCCAGGAGATCATTTTCAGGATCTGTTGTTACACTATGATACTGGTAAAATAAGTATTTTTTTAACCAATTAAATAAACACACATACATACACAAACTGTTGCATCCAAAGAAAAACACATGTACTGTTTTGCATCAGGGTCTTTGCATGCAGCTTTTAACATGCTAAATTCAGGACTTCAAGACTTTTATGATGATAATGAATCTAATTTAAGAGCAATTACACTTCATTCTCGTATGTTCTTCTGCTCAGGTGAAGATGTTAACATCAGCCTTCATGGTTTCTGTGAAGAAATGAAGCTTAATCTTATTCCTGAACACCTTATTATGGAAAGTACCTACATCTCATTGTCCAACACGCACACAGTGTCCCTTACCAACAATAGTGACACTACTCTTAAATACTTCTGGAAGACATGGTCGAACCAACCAGATGAGAACCAGTGAGTATTTATTTAAAATGAAAATTTTTAGAATAGAATGATCTGTTCGATGCTCAGACATGGTTTCTATCCCAGCCGCCTTCAGGATTGTTAAACATAATTCACCGTAATTTTGATCTTTTTTTGCAATGTCTCTCTATCTCACTCTGTCTCCTTTTCGCTCCCTCTCTCTGTCTCTCATCCTTTCTCCCATTGCTAATGGTGTTGTTCTTCATCACCTCTCTAATCTGTAGGAATTGCTCAATTCTTGAGGAGCAGTTTGTTGATCTCTCTCAGCCTGACACCACAACCAATCATCGAACCAACATCCTTTCGATCTCACAAAGATGCATAACAATAGAACCAGCGGTAAGTGTTAGTGCTTTTTTCCCCTACAGTTATATATCCTTTCCCCAACCTCATACTTTATCCCATTGATGTCAAATTGTCTTTTAGACTTCTGTAATTCCAAATTATCTTATTGCAAAGACAGTTATTATTGGTGCATTTTTAATGAAATGGAAATCTATTGTGAATGCATTTGCCACCTACAATGATGTAATTGTTGTCTACAAATCAGACTCCTTTGTGTTATGAAGGTAATATATGGTTTTAAATCCAATACAACCTCACATTGCCTTGATATCTTGACTAATTGCATAATTGCATATTATCTCATGGCAGTTGTATATGGTGAAAAAAAGTCCAAATACCTGAATTATTCTGATAAGTATATGCCATTTTTTCATGTTTAATCTTCATGTGGGGAATCACTTTTTCCTTTTGTTTTGCCTTTAATTTGTCACAGTTGGGGGAAATATGGCCAAATACTACAGCACGTTTCACTGTCGTCTTCAAGCCTAATGAAGCCAAACTATACCAGGAAACCATATATTTTGATGTCACTGGTAAGAGTGGGTTGGAAATCACAATGGGTTTATTCAAGATAATAATTACCTTACAAATTGTGGCACTAGTTTAACTTATAATGTAAAACAGCATTGGGAAATTGCAATAAATCTATGTTATACGTGGCTATGCTATGTTCAAATATATAATATTGTATACAGTATTCATACATGTAAGAATGCAATTCCAAATTGTACTTAATTTTGACTTTTTTATTTACTAGATTTCATCTGAGTTGAGAATTCTCATGTTTTCATCCTTGTTATGGTGTATCTTTAGGTCAGAAATCTGACATGCCTTTGACAGTCAGTGGTGAGGGTTTGGGACCTGCGGTACACATCAACTGCACCATGATGGATATGAAAAACATATTCATCGGTCACACTGTTTCATATGAGGTAAGGTTTTTTATGCTAAGAAAAACATTTTAGCCAATATATGTTAATCAAATGTCATAATCCTTAAATCGGATTCCTGCAGGTGCAGCTCTCCAACCAGGGGCTGATTGATGCCCCTTTTGAATTATTAAGCCCCAGTACTCCTTTTGGTCAATTTTTCTCATTCACTCCCACAAAAGGTGTTGTTTGTTCTGGGGCTTCCCATTTAGTTAAAGTCACATTCCAAAGTAACATTTTGGGGAACTTTTCTGAGGGGTTACTTCTAACTGTCACTGGGCAGCCTTTACCACGTACTATGACCTTCAGGTAATGATAAAAACAAATATTTCTTAATCATTCTGAAATCCTGGGCTTTTTGAAAAGTTTTGCATTCTGTTTCAGGGGCTGTGTCATTGGTCCAACTTTTCACTTCAATGTTTCGGAACTCAATTTTGGAGATGTAGCATTTGGTTAGTATCTCTGTAAATGTTAAAGTATTGTGCATTCTCTCCACAATTAATGGCTCTTCCTACCTGCCATGATAACTCAATCACATGTTTGTTGCACGCGCTTGTCAAAATACACAAAGGCATTCTTTTCTTAGCCTTGTCTGTTCTGACAAGGCAGCACTGCCCTTCATGCTGCTCAGGTAAATACATCACCAAGAGTAGAAAAAAAAGAACTGGGCTTAGCAAGTACATTGTGTTGGTTACTTCCTTAAAATGTTTTGTAATGTCAAACATTCATTCCATGTTCAGGTTTTAGTTAAAACTTGGAAAATTCACAACATGGTTCAATACAAGTGCTAACAATTGGGACATGGTCGAGAAAAACATCGATTTTGAAATACTTGTGCGTGTACTCATGATTGTGTACAAAAAAAATCACCCGCTATATATTTGTCATTAACGGAATTGTGTCGCCTTAGAGTCAGAGCTTTTACCAACCTTTAAACACATTATTTTGAAGGTGAAATTGGCCATTTTAGAATGCAGCTGAATGGGAGATTGCTTTATTTTTAAATTAGCCTCCAGTGGAATCATCTGGTTTTAAAAGACTACAAGAGCTTCATTTGTATACAGCCCAAATATTATTCCTGAACAGAATTTTATTTTTCATGAAGTTTTAATGAATTAACTACATGATGATGTCAGGCATCATCAAAATTCTGAATGTTTTTCTCACTAACGTATTTTCAGAAAACTGACTGTGTTTAATTTTACGTGATGGATTGAATGGTACTTTAGCCATTCAACAGTTATTTATTATTAGTGGCTTATTTGAAATTTTAGAATTCATATGTTTTTATGTAATCATTTATTCATATCTTTTCAGGTTTCCCCAAAATAGAAATATGCACTCTCTTTAACACATCCTTTGTCCCAATGAACTTTTCCCTGCGTGTTGTGGGAGATGGAATGAGATCTCCCAGTGTGACTAGTGACCAACAAGTTTGTGAGCTGTGTAGGAACAACTGGCAAGGGAGTGCTACTCATGACGTCAGTTCTATGCCAATTGAGTTCACCATTAGTCCTGCTGTGAGTTCTGTGCGGGCCATGGCAAATGTCAGCATTAAGGTACAGATGACTAATTCCAAGTCACAATATGTTTTTAACCTGCCCACTTATAACAAAAAAATCTCTCTCAATTGGTGTATATTTCCCCATTGGTTCTGTTATACATTAGTTGTTGGTTTACACCCTAAAGTGATCGCCAGTCAACAGCAGGGAACACGGAGAGACAAACAGCTATCCGCCACACAATCATACCACCACCAACTGGAATCGAGCCCGCACCTGCCTGCACTGCAGTCAGGCTCGGGAACCTCTACACCACAAGCCGGCTATAGATGTATTTGTTATATTTTATTTTTTTCATTGTTCAACAATGGAGTTGGTGGTGGTATGATTGTGTGGCGGATAGCTGTTTGTCTCTCCGTGTTCCCTGCTGTTGACTGGCGATCACTTTAGGGTGTAGGATGCCTTTTGCCCAAAGTAAGATGGGTTAGGCTCCTGTAACCCCATAACCCTTTCGAGGATGGGTGGAATATAATATGAATGAATGAATGATAAATCCCGGTGGTGTCCTGGAAACCAGTTAAGGATGTAGCCCATATTCTGCTCATAGTCACCTCTGATTGGCTTCAAGGCCCCCACGAACCTCGTGAAGATAAACAGGACTCAAAATGGATGGAAAACAAAAGTAGATTAATGATAAGTGACAATTTTGCTTTTTGTCTGTCTGCCATCCAGTAATCCAACTTCATGTTTATGTATTGTCTCAACAGGTGACACTATGCTCCAATACAGTCAAACATTACAGAGTGGCTCTGGTGGTAGATATTGATGGTGTTGGGAAAGAGGTAATGGCTCTGCCCATTATTGCAAGGTAAGACACAAGTGCAGAAAATAAGTTGAAGCCAGTAATTCATGTTTTTTTGTAAACATATGCCTGACACTTTCCATGCATCAAAATTTGTTTTCTAGAATGTTAACATGTCAATGAGGTTCATTGCAGACTAAAATAAGATAGTACGCAGTTTCAATTGCAAACACTGATGCTATTGGTTTACTGTCGAGCTTTTCTGGCTTTGGTTTTTGTGTGTCATATTTCCTCGTTGCCCGCTGAGCATTTGTGTATTTTAAAGATTAAATGGTATTATGGTATTAGATTTTTTATAGAATTGTTGTTATTGTTCTGATAACTCTGATAATTTAAGCAGTTTCTTGAGTACATACCACAATATTTAAAATTCATGCATCAAAAAGGGGCTCATAGATTCTCTTTTAAAACAATTAGACTGGAGATCAATCACAATCATAGCCATCACAATGAATGGTGGAAAACATTCCCAATGGCTTTTTTTCCATTATTCTATTATTAATTATTTGGTTAGTCAGTGCTTCCAAACATGCTGTCATCAGATAGTGAAACTAAAAATATCTGTTTTCTGCGTTCCCTCTCTGCTCTGTGGACAGGTGTGTTGTTCCTGATATCATGGTGGATACTCCAGAAGTGGACTTTCAGAAGTGTTTCCTCAATTACCCTTACGAAAAAATAATACGCCTAACAAACCAAAGCTCTATGCCTGTCTGCTATGGGATGCTTGAGCAGGTAAAGCAGCTCTGCTGCCAAAATGAAATTTATAACAATTTTAGTAGGGGTAATAGAAAAATTGTAAATTTGAACTATAAACCTCTTATTTTTATCCCTATACTTTAAATTTCCGACTGTCTTATTTATAGATTTTACAGGCTCACAACTTGCATAACATTTGCTGAAATATTCCCAAAACAAAGTGGAATGGTAGTCAAGCGATCCATACATTGACTAATTGTTTTTCTATGAAATTAAGTGGATATAGCTCAAGAATAGTTGATTTTAGACTGTTTTTACATTTTTCTCTAATCAAGTGAAGAGAATGAGCACAATAAACTGTTTTATCATCTTGGAATATGTAATACAAATTCATGCTGACTGAAATCATGATTTTTGTTTTTTAATTCAAAAGACCCGCCTTGGATGCAATAAATTGACTTTATTTCATTATGTTTAAGGAATATGAGGATAATCCTTCAATTATTTTTGGGAGTTCTTTATCAAGAGGAGTGATTCTTCCTCACAGCTCAGCAGACCTTCCTGTTTTTCTTTTGGTGAAGGATGTTGGAAAGCAGCATAGCACGCTGTACATAGCTTTATTTGGGGGTGTTCACCCACCACTGGTAAGTTCTTTTTGCCAATAAATCATTGTCATGATATATGTACTATACTATGTTTCTACTAATATCTGTTCTATTTTAGGAAGTTGTCTTGTCATGCATTGGGCGTGGTCCTATAGTTCACGTTCAATGTCAGAATCAACAGCTTGAATTTGGCAAGATACCAGTCCTAAAAGACATAGCTAAAATTCTTCCCCTTTCCAACCAGTCACCTATTCCGGCATTCTTCACTGCAAGCATGGTACAGACATTCAAGTCAGAATTTTCTCTTTTCTAATTTCATAATGTCATAAGTAATTTTAGCTTCAGATTAGAAAATTTAATGATGGTCTTGTTGGTTTTATTGTTCACATTATTTTGATTTAACTAGATTAGGGATGCCATAAGAAAACACCACAGTGGAGGTATTCTATCAAAAGTCACTCCACGTTGTACTACAATTTTTTTTTAATCTTTTATGCAAATCCAACAACCTTTAAAATCCTACTATTTCCAAAAGGTAATATGTAATCTGTCCTTGGCAAATTTCAGCATTTTGAAATTACTTAGGATACTTTCTGTGCTCAGATAAGGTCCTCTAAATAAGCCAATTTAGTACTATTATAAATAATGATCTAAATGAGGCGAGAGTGGTGCCTCACAGTTCTGAGATTGAGGGTTGAATCCATGGTAGCTTCCAACCTTTCTGTGTGGAGTTGTCTTGTTCTCCCCGTGCTTATGTGCATTTTCTTTGTTTCCTACAGAATGAGCAAACATGCATGTTAGGCTGGTTTAACCCTATAAATTGTCTTAAGGGATGAATGTTAGTGTGAATGGTTCTTTGCCTCATTGTGTCCTTGAATTGACTGGCAACCAGTACAAGGTGTCCCCCGTCTACTTCCTAAAGTTGGCTGATATAGCCCCGGGTATTCTTATGAGGATAGGAAGAATAAATTAATAAATAATGATGCAATTCGGTGCACAGTAAATACATTTAATGATGACCATGAACGTGCAATTGGAAATACTACATTTTCATTCATAAACAGTAAACCCAGATGACATGTAGAGAAAAAAAAGAAGCAAACCTAATTAACACTAACTATGTCTTTATTCCATAGTGCCAAGCAAAGTCTCCTTGGCGTGTTGAACCTGATGAGGGGGAAGTACCACCACAAGGAAAACTGGAGCTAAAAGTTGTGGCTAATCTGAAGGATACTGTCTTGTTCCAAGACAAACTTGAGATTTCTATCCAAGGCAGTCAAACACACACTGTTGTCCTGTCTGCAACAGGCATAGGCACCACAATTGTCAGTGATAAACCCATACACCCAAATCTTGACCTTGGCACACACTTTAGGTAGTATGAATTTATGAAACCTATTCAAAATACCTTATTAGAGCATATAATAACTAGTCTTACATTTCTTTGTGTTTTTTTTGTTATGTCCTCAGCCATGGATCGTGCGACTTCCACTTCAAGGTGACAAACTATGGCCAACGAGTACACCGACTTTACTTTAAGACAGTGTGCTCATCTCAACGGACTTCGCTGCCCCGCATTGCAACTGCAAAAAAGAGAGATTCTGTAAGCTGTCTTCCATGGGCGTCCTCAAATTCTAACAGACCAGTATTCAGCATCAGCCCGACACGTATGGAACTTTTCCCAGGTGACTCAGTCGACATGATTTTGAAAGGATCCTCAAACTCCCCAAAGGTTAGTTGGCGGAGATAAATATGTGGCATGTGTGTCTGTTGCTCAGTATTTTACTTTGTGTAGTGACCTTTGCCAGTGACTGTTTAAATTCAACAGTTTTGCCCACATGTCTACAAACATAGATCATCTGAGCATTTTTTTAAAACTTTTGTATTCTTCATACTTGATGTATTCATGTCTGTTTGTGGCATTGGACATTGTCTGCACACCCGATTAGAAATGGGTATGTATCTACTTATACTTACTAATTGTGTCCCACTCGTTGATTTTTGAGAAAAAGTTAGTACTTGATGTATTCATGTCTGTTTGTGGCATTGGACATTGTCTGCACACCCACTTAGAAATGGGTATGTATCTACTTATACTTACTAATTGTGTCCCACTTATTGATTCTTGAGAAAAAGTTATAATTTTATATCTTTGAAGCCTAAAATGTTGTAAAAGGTTGAAAATTTCAAGGGGGCAAATACTTTCACAAGACACTCAAGCACACATGAAGACTTCAATCCCAAAACAGAGGAAGTCTGTTTGGATAAAAGATTCCTGTCCTCATGAACAAACTACATATGAAGGGTAAAGGGGTTGTATAGGCAGAAGCTAGTCTACTTGGTTTCTGAGGAAAACAATCATTACAGACAAATAGAAGAAGAGGTTGTCCCAAGAATCAAACTTGAGTCAGCAAAACTTGGTGCTCTTTGTTCAACAAAATATACTATATAATTCAATATCAAACAGCATGAATAAGATCATTTGTTAAACACAATTCTTCCAACAGTCAGTAAGAAAACCTGTTCTTCCCATTGCCGATAGTTACTAGTTATTGTAGAGACGATATTAATTATCCTGTTCTAGTTGTCATCAAAGTATTCCAGAAAATATTAAAACTTAACAATAATTACACCACGAACACGGTGGTCAAACCATATTAAATATTTTGCTGTAAAGCAAGAGGAAAACTGATTACATACGTTTGAGCAGTTTTTTTCTTTTATACATGTAACCATTATCTCTCACCTCAGGTTGTGAGAGAACATCTTGTCTGCTGTGGTATTGTGGGTCATCAGGGCTTTAAGGAGCATATCTTTACTGTGGATCTGACATGCCAGTTTGTGGCTCCTGTGATAAGAATTTCCTCTCAGAAGCTGAATTTCTACGTAGAAAAGGTTCATTAAAGAATCTGTCAGCCATCACATAAACGCATACTAATTTGATCACTTACATATTTTGCAGCTTCCAGGAGAAAATCTTACCCAATTATTTGAAGAACTGGTATTAAAGAACGTCTCGTCTTTGTCTCTATCCATGGAGCTCTTTCTTGCTTTTCCTTTCTCTATTTGTGAGCAACTGGGAGTCAGGAGTTCAACTAACAGTAAGGTAATGCTTTATCTCTCTTACTTCAATGATTTGGAATGGATTATATCACCCAATCAGACCTACAAATGCAATGAGTAACATTTCATTGAGTCCTCTTTTCAATATGTTTCCAAATTATTTTGCCCACCGAATAATGTCATGGTTATTCCACCTGACATTGGTGTATGCGGTCTTTGTTTAATTCTCACTCGGTGACGATGTGATTGTGAGCGTGAGTGGTTGTCTTTTTCATTGTACCCTCCGATTGGCTACCAAATAATTCAGGGTCTCCACTGCCTGTTGTTGGCTTGGATAGTCTCCAGCAACCCATGGGATTCTTGGATGTGGTATGGGAGATGACTGGTGAATGAGAGATGAATGAATGAATACTGCATCAGATAGGTTGGTTTAGTAAAGCAACCAATCGAGTGCAATGGGAAAACATGCCACTCCAACAACAACAAAAAGACTTACATATGTTCAAACACTGTTTACCATTTCTAATTCTATGTGCATGTTCAAAATTATTGTACAAACACACATTGTATACCATATTTTCAGGACCATACATCTTTTTAGTTTGGCCAGTAGTGCGACTTATACTTTGGAGCGACCTAGGTGTGAAAATATTAACACATACCATTTTACATGTTATTTTTACAAAAAAGACCACACTAGGCATGTGTTGGTAATGAATTTAATATTGCAAAAAAATATATATTTAACTGCAGAAATCTTTTCTTTTTTATATTTATATAGAGATTGACATTAGTTCAAGGGGAAGAGACTCGCTTGTGGATATGTTTCGACCCAACATACTTCCATGGACATTTGTCACAAGTAGTGGATCAGGTAATGTAAAGGGTTCTTTTTATATTCAAAATGTATTAAGAAAAGTTGTTAACATGTAAAACTAGGCCAGTGGAAGAGATTTCGAATAGGTGTTTAAGAATTCATTACATCACCTAAAGGACAATTAATACATTAATACTGATTGTGGTCATCTTTTATCACATGACACGCCTAAATGAGATGACCTGAATTTGAACTAAATTACCTACAGTACTTTAGTTCTTATTTTCCATTTTATGTATCTAGGTATGGTAATGCTCAATTCATTTACCATGGTCCGTAGATGTGCATTGCAGTGTAATTGATTTTTTTTGTTGTTGTCTATTTTGCAATTGACAGAATGGACACATAGTCATCATGTGTATGTTGTGAATTATAAATTTAATATAAACTGTAATGTCTTGAAGTTAACAGTATCTTTTAAAATGTTCAAATTTATATTCTTACATTTTCATTTTTGATTATGGTTTCTAGATCCTCAACATGCGCTATATAGGGCACCCACATCAAGACAGGGTGGAACTGCATGCTGAAGTTCATTTTCCAAATCTACATTTTTCTTCAACCACAGTGGACTTTGGCAGTGTGCTCAACTCTACAGAAAATCATCAGGAAGTTACAATGACAAATTGTTCCCCTTTGCCAGTTTTTTACCAATGGACTTGTTTGGTGGATCATACACAATGTGTTGTTAGGTATATTAACACTTTAACACATAAACAAGATTAATTGTGAATGTACTTAATTGTTTTGCTTCAAATTTATGGCAATTCAAAACAACTCAAAATACTTCTACAGATATTGTGACAATAATAATGATGCTGTTGTAATATAATTATTAATTACAATAATGTAATTGTCCTCCAAAAAGATCTTCTGACCCTTCAGCTGGTCTAAATGATGAAAGCATTTCCCCAGATCAAGACAACCTGCAATGCTCTGAATGTGTACAAGAGGTATGCTCCAACACAAAACCTAACAAGTTATTATGATTTGCACTTTTTTAAAATTAAATTCTTGTATATTTTTTAGATGTAACATTTTCACTCCACCCATTTTCATGGCTGAGGGCTGAGCTACTAACTGGCTTTGCGCAAGAAGAGAATACATACTGCAGAGAAATAATTCTATGATCCATTCACACAATAGGATAATTTAAAAGCTTCAATTAACATAGTGTGGTTGTTTTGTAATGGAAAAAGAAGCTGTCCGAAGCCACACTGGCATGGGGTGAACACACAAACTACACAGGTGTCCGGTGTATTTTGATTGAAATTCAAACAAAGATACAGCAATAACAGAGCATACACTCTTTTTTATTTTACCGCAACAAGGAGTTGTCTCGGTTCGCAAACAGCATTCTAACCTCCCATTTCCTTTTGTCTACTTTTATTTCCTTTAGTAGCCCTGATTAGATTGACATCCCAACTCTAAATGGAGGGCCTGATAAAGCAATTCGGACGTTTGAGTTTGTTTGACTAAGTGTCTGCATGTGGGTGGAATTAAGCCAACTTCATGTGTGTCAAAGCACATAGACAAATCATATTACCATAAGCTCTAAATCGCATGAGAACCAAAATGACAGGAGGCATCTTGAGGATCCAAAACAAAGGGGAGTGTTGTAAATCCTTGTGTCAGCCAGACCTTGATGAAGGATCGAGCCCTCTTAAAACATCCCGGTACATTTTTTCTTGGGGGCATTCATGTTGCACACATTGCAGTTACTAATCTCTAATGATAAAAAAATCACTTTATTGATATTATGATAAGTGAAGCATTCTTCATTGCTAAAATGATGGAGGTCCTTTGTGTAAGGAATGCAAAGCAAAGCTTATACTTTATTACAATAAATGTAAGATAAATGATAATGATGTGCACATAATTCCTACAGCAGAAGTGAATGTTTCAATATTAAAACCCACAATGATGAAGACAGTATGTTTGGAAAATATACAAAGAAATCAAACCCATTTTCAGAAATGATTGATATTCATTGCTTTAAATTCTATCATCTATGTTTTTTTGTTAGATTTTTGACGTCTTACCAATGCAAGGACATTTGAAACCTGGTGAACAGCAGTTGGTCACATTCATTTTCCATGGCCAGGACTTTGTTAGTCGGGAAGTAATCGCACAGTGCCAAGTAGAGCATGGACCAATATATGATATTACACTGAGAGGAGAAGCATCAGAGATCAGCTTCAGTCTGGAGTCAACAACTGTTGACTTTGGTTTGCAGGTATGTCTGTGTTTGAAATAATTTAATTGGATTGATCAAATATACAAATATAATGAGATTTAAGGCTTCACCAGGAAGTGCACAAATAACAACAAACTAATAAATAATCAATAAAGAATAATAATAAATATATATATTTTTAAATCATCCCCCTTGGTCGCTCGCTTACTCCCTTTCTCTGTATCGTCACTTTGTTGATATAATGTGGCCACATTATGCTCCTTGTGGTGCATTTGCGGACGCAAGGGCTGATTGGGTTGAAGGGCACCGCGAGTGTTAAGTCTCATTAGTTAGGCTATGTGGTGACGATGTAGCCGAAAGGACTGTAGCTAATCAATATGGCTTGAATGATGGCTGTAGTGTAAGTCTATGGCATTCGTTGCAGCATTTTCTTCTCTTATATTTATGCTATAGCATATCATTTTTTAAAACAATAATTTACATATCAAAGCGTTTCGTAACATGAGAAATCCAGAAATTGAAGCACTTGTAAGTAGAGGTGCCACTGTAAAGTCAAAACGCTTTTAGTGCCTTGAAGGTGGAAAGGCACTATACCTGTGTAAATCAATTTGCCACAAGTATTACTTCCCTTCAGAAATACAACCAATGGTGTTATGCTGTGGATAGTGTCTAATTGTACAGTACATACCTTTGTATGATGAAATATCAAGCTCATGTATCAGTCATCTTTTGTAGTCAGTCAATAGCGTAAATAAAATAAATGGCTTTTCTGTTCTATACCTTTTGCTTAATGAAGGGGTAACTTGTATGGAAGCAGCATCATGTGCACAGAATGGAGTATGGATACCGTCAAATGAAATAATGAGAATCAATAATTAAGACACGTAATCACTTGTTTCTATGGTATATGTATTGCAGCGTTTTGACAGTATTGGGGAGTCTACGGTGATTGTGAAGAATACCGGAAAGGTTGGCTTTAAATTCACTATTGAAAGGCCTCAAAATGAAATGACCACACTAGTAGATGTCAAGGAAAATACAATGCTGAAATATGAGAACGATCAGAAATCAGAGAACGAACAGAATGAGAAGATTCAACCTGGTGTGCCACTGGTCAGTCCTTCTTTGGTGAGTTGAAGTTAAGACCATAAATGACAGTAATGTAACCTACTGGCAGTTTTTTTTCCAACTACAGTATATGTTTTTGGTGACAGGGTTACATTGAAGCTGGCATGATTCTTTGTCTGCGCGTCCGCTACCTCCCTGGAATCCCTGAGAAGTTTGAAAAGGAGTTTAGGCTGGTTGTTGCTCACTTACCACCACAGGTCATCAAACTAACTGGTGAAGGAGTGTTTCCAAAGATCTCCCTGAATTTACCTCGAAGCCTGGGTAAATGTAGAACAATGTTATTAAAAAAACAGGAATGAATGATATTATTCTTTACATGGATTACACATAATATACCCTTTAGAGTCGAAACACAAATAGAACTTTTTAAAACCCTTTCTTCTTTCCATCTTGTCCTTTCTCTGCAGCAAAGGAGAGCTACAGTGGTGTGTTCGAGCAGTCCAAACTAGCTGTTGAATTGGAGGCTACCAGTTCCTTTCACGTTAGTCCTCAAAATAAATTTTACTATGTCATAAATTAGATTTCTATTTCTTGGGCTCTTGTAAGATCATTTTATAAGTTCAGATTTTATTGGTGGAACTGCTCAATTAAATAGCGTTATTGTTTGGTGTTTAAGTTTGCATTACATTTTGTTGACTATTACAGATAAATCGCATGACTTGACTTTCTACTGTCTGTCCACTAGTTTGAAAAGTGGCATTTTTTTGAAATTGAGAAAATGCTGGTCACGGAGAATGCTTTGGCTGTAAGCAAGAGCCTCATGGAAATGGGAAACACCCAATGTTCCAACAAAAAATGGAGCGAACTCAGCAGGTATTTATAAAATTTACTGTTCTCAATTTTACACATTATTAATGGAGTTTACTCATATTGGCTTTGACACAGTAGATTGTTTCAACTCGTGTTTAATTACCACCCTTCCTGACCATCCTTGCTTGTCAAAAATACTTCAGATCTCCAGACAGGGCACGTTGCCCTCAAACACAATAGTTTTGGCCAGATAGAGTAATGTGAAATACCGCTAATCAGGAGAAACTTAATTTGGGATTTTAATGGGCAGAATACGATTTGTTGCGGCAGGTTGACTATCCCAGCTAACAATTGACAGTAGGCGGCCCACTACGTGAAGTGGTTGATAGCCAATTGCAGGGAACACATTTACACGTACACTCAAACCCTGAGGGCAATTTGGAGTGTTCAACCAGCCTACTAGGGCAGCGCAGTGGTCGATTGGTTAGCGCATCGGCTTCACAGTTCTGGTGTCGGCGGTTCAATCCCAGGTAGTTCCCCCAGGTTTTCTTCTGACATCCCAAAAAAATCCAATGTAAGCTGGTTGAACACTCTAAATTGTCCCCTAGGCATGAATGCGGGTGTGACGGTTTGTCCTTTGTCTTCTTGTGCCCTGCAATTAGCTGGCCACCAATGCAGAGTGTCACCCGTCTGGTGCCTAATGCCAGCTGGGATAGGCTCCAGCACCCATTGCAACCTTTGTGAGGATAAGTGGTACAGAAATTGAATGCATGAATTAAGCAGCCTACCATACATGTTTCTGTGGGAGTAAACCAGAGTACCACACAGGTACCCATGCAAATTCCACATAGGAAGGCTGCAGCCCAGGCTTGAACCCGTGACATCAGAACTGGGAGGCGCCCTTGTTATTTTGAAAAACTAGGTTCATTTCATTTTCCAAGTATGAAGTTGCATTTAAACCTTACTACATGTTTTTGCAATTTTTGCTTTTAAAAGCTAATAAAATGTGATTAATCACAATTAATTGTGATTTAAAAGAACTGACAGCACCAAGTAAAATCACAAATGATAAATTGAAAAGTGTCATCCCAAAAAATTATACTTTAATTAGAATAGCTTTGCTCCTCCAGAAATAGAATTAAAAAAGATTCTTAAATCATTTTACCAAGGGTGTGCAAATGTTTTGATTCCTTGTTTACAGACGGTACAATGCAGCATAGTGGGTTACTGATTAAACCATCTTCCATCCAGTTTTGAGGGTATGGGTTCGAAACTGAGCTCCAGCCTCCCTAGTGGAATTTGCATGTTTTTCCTGAACTCATGTAAGTTTAAACTGGGCACTTCAGCTTCATTTTGCAATTTAGAAAGCTGTTTCATCAGATCCTTAGATTAATCGAAGAGATTGAATTGCCTTTAATTGTCAATGTGAATGATTATCTGCTTTATATATGCCCTGCAATTGGTTAGCAACCAGAATGTCCAATTGTTCATGAATAGCTATATAGAAAACGAATGGCTGGATGTAAAGTTTGGTATCTGGAAGTATTTATGAGTAAGATTTTTTTGACATTGTGATGTAACTGTGCCAAAATTTTCACTACTGTGTCATTGAATGAATAATATTATCTTTTCTATTTCTCCAGATTTGTTCTCCCTGAGTATATTCTGGATTTTGGTTATGTTGTTCCAAGCAAAGTCCTTAAACACATTGTATTGATTACCAATAATGGTCCACTACCTGTTTCCTTCCACGCAAACTCCAAAGTTATTGCAGGTATTTTTTTTAATGCAGTGCCCTATTTTTGATACATTGAGCTACCTAAAGATTTTATGTCTAAATCGGAAGCTATCAAAAATAATTGTAGCTTTTTTTTAATGTTACGTGCATATTGTGTTCTGTTTGCCGTAGTCCCTAATTGGTACCATATTGAAATGTTGTGATTGTGGTATTGATCCTTCAAAGGTTTTAAGGTGGAATTTGGGAGCATAAGAAACCTTTCCTGTGGTGAGACAGAGCATTTCACTGTGGAATTTGATCCCCAAAAAGGCAGTCTGGGTATCAGAAGTGCTCTCATTCCAATTCAGGTAATCCTCAGTCATTTACTGCAGCGTTCCCTAACCTTTTTTGAGCTGTGGCACACTTTTTGTATTGAAAAAAAATCTAAAGCCACAGCACTCTGCGTGGAGTTTGCACGTCTATGGCCTGATCAGCTTTACTCTGCATATTCTAGTTAACTCCTGCGTAATTAAATGTAGGGCCATCTGGTGGTGTAAGGGTTCACTCAACTGACTTTGGTGCGGGCAGGTGTGGTCTTGATTCTTACTGGTGGCGGTATGATTGTGAGTGTGAATGGTCATCGGTCTCTCTGTGTGCCATATGGCTGACTGGTGACCAGTCTGAGGCACACTTGGGCAATTCGGCCCTTGAGGGTTGCTGTGGGTGCAGGTTTTCGTTCCAATCGAACCAGTGCAGACACTTTAACCAATTAGATGTCTGATGAAACAACTTATAAGATACCAGATTGGTGGAAAGGTTTCCTCTTAAGGGTTGGAACAAAAACATGCACCCGATGTGACCCTTTTAATTAATTGCCCAGGTCTGGTCTAGGGTGTAATTTGCCTTTTGCCTGACGTGAATTGGTATAGGCCCCAGAACTCCCTACAATCCTTACGAGGATGCAAGATATGGAAGATGAATGAATAATTAAATGTATTGCCTAATTAGAGAGGGCATCAATAATGAAGATAACAATTTCCTTCCACCCATATGGGAACTAATTTCAATTCATAAAATCATGTCCTTCACAGTGCCCAATTTCAATGTGATATTCTTGATCCTTAATAGATTTTATGGGGGATGGGGGGTGATTACAGATCACAGGTGGCCCATCAGTGCAGGTGCGTCTTTGTGCAGTGGTGACCGTGCCATCAATCTCCATTTCCTCAGACACACTTCAGTTTGACACTGTGCGTTGTGGATTCTGTAAGGTAATCAACATTATGACATTGTGTGTGTGCGTGTCTGTCTATATCCGGGTACTCCGGTTTCCCCCACATTCCGAATACATGTGTTGTAGGCTGATTGGACACTCTACATTTCCCCTACCTATGGGCATCAGTGCATGGTTGTCCGTCTCCTTGTGCCCTGCAATTCAGTGTGTCCCCCGTCTCTGGCCAAGAGACAGTTGGGATAGGCTCCAGCACTCCCCAAGACCCTAAGGAGGATAAAGCTGTTCAGAAAATGAGATGAGAGACCAGCAGTCTGAAGCCTATTCAAACGGTTCCTGTTGAAAACCCTTTCCTCCGATTTCAATTTGTTAAATATATATATTTTTTAATAACAAGTTAAATCAGTTTAACCTGTGTGATTATTTTTCTAATTTCCTCGAAATGTCACAAGTTGGCCCCCAAATAGATAGAACAACCTCAATATAAAATACAGTTTAAAAAAAAAATATATATATATATTCTTTTTTATCAGATTCAGACAATGCAGCTGTTTAATCATGAATCTGTGCCCTGTCAATGGAGGATAGTGGAGGACGTGAAGCCTGTAAAGGTACACAGTAATTGTCAGTTTAAATTTCTTATTGACTGAATTAGGTTGACATATAAATGACAATTTTTTTCTTTCAGGTCGATAAGTTCCTCCCTCTTCATCAACGCAGCAAATATCTGCAGCAGCACCGACCGCCACCCGTGATGTTTGAGATGACTCCTTCTTCTGGTGTACTCAACCCTGGTGACCAGATAAATGTCCAGATTAAGTTCAGTCCTACTGAGGGGGTAATTAACTTTACAATTATTATTATATAGTGAATGTAGATGCAGGTACAACGATGCTTGCAGAAAACATATTAAATCGGTATTGATTTAAAATTCATTATGTGCTTCACAGTGTCTTTACAAGCGACATTTAATCATTACTGTAATCGAGGGTACTGAACCAGTTGTCATCACAGCCCTGGGACAGGGTGAAGAACCAGAACTGGACTTTTGTCCACCAGACTTAATAATGGGTCCTTGTTTGCCATTCAGTATGGAGATTGAAGCAGAAGTCATCGTTAAAAACCCTTGCTCTTATCCCATTGAGTTCTACTCTCTAGAGTATGACACACAATACCTAAAGGAAGAAAAGGTACGATTACCTTTTTTTACATTTTTTTAACCAAATTATCCTTTATCCTTTTGTTTACTTATGTAGATGTAATTTGCAAAAAAAACAATGTCATTTTTTACTTTGGGATAAAGCAATGTTAGAAAGAAATACCAAAGTTTTAAGGGAAAAAGTATATAGTTTTCAGTCCACACAGTAGACTCAATTGACCCATGCCAAAAGATAATACAGCCTTCGTCTATGAACATGACACTAGAACAATAGTAAAAGAGTGTAGGCTTATTTTACTCTTGCTTCTCTGTAAGTATATGTTTGAGGTAATCAATGTTTACGAGGGGTTAATTAACAATGCATTTTAAAGTGACGCAATCTCGAAGAGTGAACGCACATCTGAATATTTGTAATTAGTTTGACATGTAACTGTGTGTAATTTATGTATGTCTGCATGATAATTCGTCCCCGCAGTACTTTTTTATCACATGGTTCTTTTTGACATTCGGAATCTTCCCCCAACGAACAGTGGCAATCTTGGCTCAAAGATGCACTTTGCTTTCCAAATGCGAACCTGGGAAAGACATTCAATCTGAAATAGGAACTTCATATTCTATTTTGTTTTGTCTTACCACTATGCACCGCAATAGCACCCGGCGGCTCACACAAATTAAGACTTTATTTACAAATTGAGACTGTATACATTTATAGTTGAAATAATGCAATACCTATGTATTTTTCCCCTTTGATAACACTTAGTACCCAGATAACCATGGGGGGAACATACACAAAACCTGTCAACGTTGAGGCAGGCATGTTAATCAGTTCATTACCAGGCTGCCGCTAAAATGTTTAATAGTAGTTTGCCCATTTTCAATTAAGTTTTTATACACTATCCCTGAGTGGCCTGGCGGTAAGCGCGTCGGCCTCACAGCGGGGAACCTGGGTTAATTGGCTGGCTACCAATTCAGGGTGTCCCCCGCCTATGGCCCGAAGTTGGCTGGGATAGTCTCCAGCACCCCCGTGGCCCTAGTGAAGATAAGGTGGTTCAGAAAAGGAGATGAGAGGAGAGACACTATCCCTGAGATGTAGCATTTTCCCTGAGGTACTCCAGTTTCGAATCAAAAGCCTTTACTTTCATTATACAACAGCTTTGTATAACAAACTTTCTTGAATGGGAGGGGTGCCGTTTGTTTCGTTAAAAAAAATGACAGATAAAGATCTCTTTTTTTTTCTGTCTAAAAAGTATTTTTAACAGTGTTATTTTAACAATGTCATTTATTCACGGTATTATCATTCTGTCAAATGCTCTCTCTTTCTTTCTCTTCACATTGTCTTCCATTATATTGCACTGCAAAGATCCTGAATCTTATGGATGGTTATGACGCCAACGATGTATTGCTGCTTCCTCCAAGACATGCTGGAGAGAGTCTTCCCATAGAACTTATGGACTTCTACAAAGATCACTGCTCGCGGCTAAAAGGTCATGAGAGTATCAGGCATAGTTTGTGTTTTGCATCTGTCAGCCATGATTTAAGACAAATTTTTTGTGTTCAAGTTCAATGACCTCAACTTTTATACCTCAGATAAAAATGTAGGTGGAATGAGTCTGCAAAAACGACGAGGCTGTAAAAGGGGTGAAAGACGAAGGACTGAACTCGGTAAGTTTGAATAATCAAATTTTACAAGTGTATTAAAAACACTTGACATATAAGGATCTTTGGTATCTCTCTGTAGAAGTACCAGTTATTAACTTATATTTTAACATTGTCATATATTTGGACATTAGTCGTTTCAGATATCATGAAAACTCAATCTACTGGGAGTCTGGGAAATTTGGAGATAAACCCTCTTTCCAATGCGATTGCCCGATACATGGGTGTTGACCTTACACCCAAAGGTCTAGCTGCTCTGAACTGCAGAGGCATCGCTATTATTATGTATGGAGCCCCACTGACAGGTAACCAAACAAACAAAACACATTGGACTGAGAGATAAAGTTGTATGAACAATGATTAGGTACCCTAAATAATTTTAAAGATTTTCCTTCTAAAATTGTTGGTTGTATCAATCAGAAAATTAAGTTAAATATATAATGTTGCAGACACCACAGTGATATTTTAGAATAACTCAGATTATAGGAATTATGGGAATTGTACAATAATTATTTAAACAAAAGAATCCAGGTTCATAAATTTGATCACCCTTGTTGTTGCTTGATTTTAATATATTTTATGCTGCTCATTGGAAGATGTAGTAGGTTTGGTAAGCTATTTTACACTTGTTCATGCTCCAAAACAATCAATGCTTGCTTTTAGGGAGATGACTGAGTCAAAATACCATCATTAGTGCTTCGAAGCTGATATTTAATTTTGTAAAATAAATCTCTACTGATTATCGATGTACTCTATATAATGTCACTCTCATTGTATGCACCTGACTTCATTTGTTGACTAAATTGTGTGGTCTTCAGTCTGATGGGTTCGATTGATTAATGTCCCAATAATATATTGTTTCCATTGATTAAAAACTTTGACTTGATGTTTGCATCAATATATTTGAAGCCCACATCATAACGCAATTTCTTCTTATTTGTTAAGATCAACACAAAACAGCAACTCCTCTGGCAAATCACTATGGAGCAGCGTGTCTAAGTATGGATGCAATACTTGCTGACTCACTGATGCATGGAACTTCTCTCGTTAGCCTGGCAGGACGACAACTGTTTAACCGTGCTGCGGCTGAGTATGCGCAGAAGCTGGAAGAGGCTGGTGTGTACAATCTCTAACAATATTCCTATACTATGGAATCACCAAAAGGGGGCATATTTGAAGTCCAATTAAACCAATGTCGAATGTCAACCTAAAAAAGTCAATACATCTTATATAGTTACTCTATATCCAATTCCATGTTAAAGTTGAATTTAATCAAAAATGTGATCCTCCCCACATCCCATAAATGCAAGATAGGCTGGTTGAACACTCTAAATTGCCCCTAGATATGAGTGTGAGCATGAATGGTGGTCCGTCTCTTTGTGCTCTGCGATTGGCTGGCCACCATTTTAATGATTTTTTTTCTTCAAAAAAATACATGGCATTGGTTTGAAGATAACTGGGAACAATATGGTGCTAAATTTCTGAATCAAAGTAAGAAATAGCCCTTTTTTTGCCAGACTTGTCAGGACTTCCTTGCCGAATGAATACAACCCTAGAATAACAAACGTGAAAAAAATATAAATATTGTAATGAACTTGGAAAACACCCACAATACAGATGGCTATATTTTTTTTTCTTCCAGCTCAGTTATCTGCAACCATCGACTCAAAACCAAATTCCCCCTGTGAAGGTGAAGAATTTTATCCAGACAGTGTTCCCACGGAGGTTCAGTCAAAGCCCACTGACAGCAACTACAGTGATTTAAAAACTCCGAAAGAGTCGAAAGAGAATGCCAGCGCACAAAGTAGCATGGTAAATTTTCTTTACACAAAGACACAAAGAGCAAACATTTTAAACTGAGAGTCAAATAGCCACACCAAGCAGTGACCTGCCCAAACAGTCATTCAAAAAAAAACCACAATTAAACCTATATTATTCCCCATAACACTTATTCCCCTTCTAAACCAACAAAGTGTTCATTTCATTATAATTGTCCATGCACACATCAAATGGAACTCAGCCTGAGTTTGACATATCAACTACCCTAGATTTGCTGTGGCAAATAGCCACATTAATTTTGCATACGAGATATATATGCCTCGAGAGCCGTGTGTTCGCCACCCGTGACTTATAGTGTCTGTCTTTTAATTTTGAATTGTGTAGGGCATGGTGGTTCTTAATACGCAAACAGTTTCATAACGATGGCAAAATGTTTTTGTTAAAAAAAAGTCAGCTAGGAAAGGCTCTATTTTTTGTTTGTGTTTATCCATATATATATATATATATATATATATATATATATATATATATATATATATATATATATATATATATATATATATATATATATATATATATATATATATATATATATATATATATATATATATATATATATATATATATATATATATATATATATATATATATATATATATATATATGTGTGTGTGTGTGTATTTTTGTGAAAGTGCTTTTGACTTCAATTTGAGCTGTTTGAATAACTATTTTTCATAACTAGTTTGTCTATATTTTACAAAGAAATCTTGTTTAAAAAAACTCATTCTATTATACAGTCATGAATTTCCAATCTCAAAACTTTAAGGCGGGATTGGTTGTTAAAATTTTTTTTTTATTCTTTCAGTTCATTGATAAGGGCATACTTAGTAATCTCCTGCCTGAACAGCTACTGGTTGAGATCCTATCAGAGAGGTTTCAGGTAATGGGAAACTTTTCATTATAGCAAAATTCACCTTACTTCTACAGAACATACGTGTTTAATCATTGGTTTTTATCTTTGCTTTTCTTGTTTTGCAGTTGGAGGACTGCTACTGTGGTCTAGTAATTTATGGTCTTGATTCAGTCTACACCAGATCCGTAGCATACTCTCTCGAAGTAATTCTCAAGGCCCTTAATAACCGTAAACACATTTATGCAATTAACTTATTTGACACATACAGTGCGCTTAGATCTCGGAAGAGGGCACAAAGAAAAGCTGAAGGTAAATTGCACGCTCAAATCTTATTGAATGATATATAGAAAAGCAAGACATTTACAATGAAACATGAGTCTAAACACGAACATTTATTATGTTTATTTCATTAGTACCTATCATTTTTTTAAATGTGTCTGCAGAGGCTTTGTTGAAGGAAAAAGAGCGTGAAGAGGAAGAATGGATGCAGAACATGGATGAAGAGGAATATGAAGCTCTACCAGAGGAAGAGAAAGAGCGTATTATTGAACGACAGAAACAAAAGAAACTCATGTAATGATGACATGAACATAGTCCCGCAGAAATGTCACTCACCATGTTGTACATTTGTCACCTAACAAATTGAAATGCTTGTATTTCAATCTACCAGAGTTCTTGAGCAAATCAAGAAAGTGCAGATAGACAAACAACAACAGGAGGAAATGAAGAAACTGAAAATTGATGAGATTAAGAAAAAAACCAAAAAGGGTGGAGCTAAGGAAAGCAAACAAGTTGCACGGAAGAAGGGCTCTATAGAGACTAAACAGGTATTTGTATCTATTTTAAGCACTTATTTTTTCATCGCCAAAGTTATTCAGATAATTTAGGTCTAAGAACATACAACAAAGCAACACATAATAACTTGTTTACCAAACACATACCAAATCTCACACCAAATCACAACCCCATCTTCATTTTCATCCCGTCTTGATCTTCATTATCAATTCTAAACAATTCTGCAAACTTAGAAAGTAGAGAGCATGCCTTAAGTGTGAAGGAAAAAAAAAACATCCAGGTCTCCTCTGATGTAACAAATTGTGATTTATAATTAATAAATGGTGTTGATTTCAAATCTCTACATTTTTAAATGCATTATTTACAAAATGGTAACAGCGCTAACGTTTGCCCACGCAACATTATCAGTAATTATTGTTTTTCTTTCACTTTGTTTTTGTTTTGTTTTTTTCACTTTAGCCATCAAGTGCATTGGCTGCTCCTCGAGTCCCATCCTCTAAAGAATCACTCATGGACAAGAAAGATCAACCTTCCAGTGATGGTACACTTAAAAAATAACTTTAAATATTTTAAAATGATTAAAATTCTCTCTTAATTCATAATAAAAACATCAATACAGTAATCCCTTGAATATCGCAGTTAATGTAGACCAAACATTGCCGCGGTGAAAGAAAAACCTCGAACTCGGATCACCCCCATTATAACTACCACAATTTATGTTTTTGCACCTATACAAAAATACAAGTACACGAGTACAATTATCGAAAAATGTATATTTTTTAAATATTGCAGATATAGGCAAAAGACTAATGTATTAATTTCTAAATATAAACTATACATTTTAAAATGCAACTACTTTAAATATTGTACTCACTGAAAATATAATTTCTCTCCACTTGATATGAATAAAAAAAAACAGGTAAATGGGAGTTTTAGTTCAAGTCTTTTGTCCTCTTGTGGCCATGTTCGTGATATTTGCGGGATAACCGTAAACGCCTGACTAAACATGTCCGCTTGCTAGTTTCAGCATGGATTTTCACATTTTTATGAACTTTTTTTCCAGAAAAAAACCACGATGTAGTGAATCCGCGAAAGTTAAAGCCACGATTTTCGAGGGATTACTCTACGCATATCGTTGGACTTAGACTTGATCTATAAGAATATGAAAATATCTTCATTTCTTTGTGTTGTAACCTTTTAATATTGATGCAGCAAAGCAAACCAAAGATGAAAAGAGTAAAGAAGAAGTTAATAAAGATCTCCCGGGGAATGAAGATACAACGGTAGGTTTGATATAAGGCTGGGATCTAAATTATATTTCACAGAGGGCGGCTGTGGGTGCAGAATTTAATTCCAACTGAACAACACCTTTTCACCAAATAGGTGTCTTTACAAGCATAATAAGTTGATTGCAATAAAGGTTCATTTTGTTCAGAAGAAATGTCATTGGTTACATCTTCTCTGCGGGATCGATCAAAGCCCACAGTTGCCCAGAAGGCTAGATTTGGAAAGCCCTGATGTAAAGCATTAATTAGTTACTATTAGCAAAGGCTATAACTTGCCTCCAAGAGGTTAGCTGGAATAAGTTTTGGCATAATCATCTGTCAGGCTTGAGAGCATAACTGATATAGAAGAAGGATAGCTGGATAGAGGGATAAACTTGTCTTTTATGATAGAATTTCAAAGGATTGTCTGCATTTCATTTTCATTAATCATCTTTGTTGTGTCATCTTCTTGACTAGCCAATAGATAAGCTGCACAGTATGTTCACTGCATATGAAAAGACCCAAATCCTAGTGGAACACATTCTCCAACATTGGGACCGGGTTATTGGTGCGCTGAGAGTCCCTTTGCCAGGTCAGGAGCCTCCAGTGCAGGAAGAGCCCCCGGAGAAGCAGGTTGTTTGATTTCAGTTGTAACGTAACTAACTAACATAGTATGTATAGAATTTCACATGCGTAAACTGGCACTTGCTGTAAATGTTCTGCCATATTGTGAAACTTTATGAGATCCATCACCCAACAATATTTACCTTGTATATTCAACGATACTGTTTACAGGCTCCTGTATCAAAGAAGGGCAAAAAATCCACTAGCAAGATACCTTCTCCACTGGAACCAACCAACAAAGCAGAGAAGGCAGTAGAGAAACCAAAAGTTATCCGTCACATTGTTCTGAAACTTACAGGACAAGACTATCCAGATGTTTTTGAATTGCTCAAAATCCAAGCCTTACCTCCACTAAATGAGGTAGATCTCGAAAAACTAACCACTGTTTCCTCCATTTATTACACAAATTGAAAGTATAAATCTAACGCTTAACCTATCTCTGTTCTGTCTCTGTAGGTGCTGGATGAATTGTGTTTGGCCACTGGCACTCTTTCGGTCCCTCCCCCTATTACATTATCAGTGATTCATTTACCCAAGAGTAGGGAAAGAGTCAAGAGACAACTGAACTGTAATTGTTTCACTTTTCTGAGTCATTCTGCAGGGGATGACCAAGATGAGAGAAAAGAAGAGGATGATGAAGATGTACCAATAAAGGTAAAGTGTCCAAACATGGTGGTTAATGGTAGTGGGAACTTAAGTGATTTTCTAATAATCAGACATAATAATAATCAGATATAGGCTTTGTCATCATCATTGACTCGACAAAAGCCTAATTGTCATCATACCCATCTGTGTATTATGAAATTGGTAGTGCTTCTCCACAAAGTGTGCTTTCCCGGCAACAGGCCCAAATAAGTGATAATTTCAGACTTGTTGGCACTCTACCGTGATGGATAGATTGTTATCTAACAATATCAGAAATATACCTTCTTCAAACAGATCATTGTGAGTGTAGGGTCGTTCGTCTCTCTGTGTGCCATATGGCTGACTGGCAAGCAGTCTAGGGTGTAGTCTGCCCTTTGCCCGAAGTCAGCTGGGTTAAGCTCCAGCAACCCCTGCAACCCTTTCGAGGATAGGCGGTATGGGAGATGGATGAAGGAATTAATTATTAAAGCTACAGGGTACAAACGGGCAGATACTTATACTTGTACTCCGAGAAGATAGAATTGGTAGATGAGCACGTATTTGTGATATCATGTGTCTGTTTCTTACAGGCACCAAAGGGTCGCAGAGCAGGTGCAAAATTGAATGCATTGAAAGACAAGAAAGGAAGAGATAGTCAGAAGAGCGCAAAACGGCCTGCAGCTCTTCCAAAAGCCAAAGGTGTGGACGTTGCTTCTTCAGTAACTGACATAGGTGAACAAGATCCGCATACTGCAAGTGTGGAACAGAAACGCAACCAGAGGTAAGAAAAGAAAGAAAAATAAATGGTAACTGACTTGGTGGCATGTCGAACTTAAACTTCTGAGATCAAAATGTCAACCTGAGGCTCCAGCCTCCCTGTGTGGTATTAGCATGTTTTCCTTGCGAGCATGTTGGGCAGTGTGAGTTTCCTCCTGCAGCCATGAAACATGCACAGTAGATCCGTTAAAATTGGCCTTAGTTGTGACCAGGAGTATGAAGTTATCTCTGTGGTTTGTGATTATCCGGCAAACATTTCAAGGTGTCCCACATCCACATCATCAACCGGAATAGGCTCCAACACCCCGCGCTAGTGGCGCTTATATTTTGAAAGCATATGCCATTTATACCTTTTCTCTAGTATCGTATGAATTCATTTCTTTGTTTGTCTCTTTGTTTGCAGTCTCACAACATTCCGCTGGGTTGTACCAGCTCATGGTCAAGTTGTAATGAAAATATGGTTTTACTCCAGCTCTCCTGGAGATTTTGAACAAATGTTCAACTTTGAGCTCCTTGGGACTCACAAAATCTACCAACTATTCTGCAAAGGAATTTGCACATATCCATCATTCTGCAAAGATTACAAGTCAGTTATTGAATTGTATTTATGTCATTATCATTAATATTGTTGCAATATGTTGTAGTCAAATATTCTCATGATTTATATTACAATTTACTTCCGTTTACATACCCCATTTTCTTTCACTATATTTTCTGAAATCATTTTTTCTATGTTTATACAGGGTTCTTTTTCCCTATTGTCGAGAGGTGCCAAAATTAACCCAAGGCCTTAAGAGGACCTATGTTGCCAATCCTGGATTCTATGAATTTGGTCCATTACTCTGTAGCAAGACCAGAGACAAGTGCGAATCAATATATAATTAGGCCAGAATTGTGTTTTCCTTCCAGCATCACATAACATGACACTATCTGTCTTTCTGCAGATACAAGGACAGTCGGTATCCCGAAAACACAGAAAGAATAGTGATCAAAAATAATTCAGGACTTGAGGCTGAGATTCAGTTTTACTTCCAAAATGACACCCAGGCCACTACATATATGCTAGATCCTCCCAACATGACTCTACAACCTGACCATGAACAGGTAACATTTACGACAAAGGGGTATATTTTCGTGAGCAGCACAGAACTAGACATCCACATTGTTGCAAGGGCATGGGTGCCATTTAGGGTTTAGAGTAGGGGTGGGAAAATTGGTCTGGGAGGCCACCAAATTGATGAGGATGTTTCCTCTTGATGTGTTGTGACAAAAACCCACACATACTGCGGCCCTCGGTGGGATAGTTTGTGCACCCCTGGTCTGGAAGCATTTTTTATTAATATGCAGATGCATGTTGAAAAAAAAAGCGCCTTTGAAGCCATAGGACAGCCATCTTCACATTGCCTTAAAACGCAAGACTATGGTGCATTGCCCGTCCTAAATATAAGGAAGAGGAACCAAATTTGCTCATGATTGAGAAATTAAGCGTGCAGAGTATGAAGTCAGAAGCAATGTGAAAGTTATTTATTGTGAAAAAAAGGCAATTTGATTTGTCTCGAACGATTTCTGAGTGAACACTGTTTTTGCATATAATGTAATCCACCTTGCCAGGAGTTGACTGTCTGGGCTTACCCAACAACACCTGGCGAGATCAAGGACAATATTGTGTGTTGTGTCAAAGACAATCCAGAGGTTTTCACCATTGCTCTCTCCTGCTTTGGAGTGCGACCAGAGCTGGAGCTAGAAAGCAAGCGTCTCAATTTCAACAGGGTCTTACTTAATAGGTAACAGACAATAGCCAATGTCCATCATCCTCTTTCGTCATGTTTGTTTTCTTTGTTTTTTTTCAGTTTTTTGTTCATATAACTCATAATGTCACTTTTGCACTACAGGCCAGAGAGTCGAAGTGTTAAACTCCACAACAGGACCCCTCTTTCAATATCTTGGAGACTTCATGGCTTAGATGAACTCGGCGATGAATTCAGTGTATCTCAGGAGCAGAGTGTTATCTATCCTAATTCCTCTGTTCTCTTGACAATGCACTTTATGGCCAAAAAACCATTGAACATTAAAAAACAGTTACGCCTTGAGGTATGATATTATTTTCCATTTACATGTTGGAATATGTTACAGTGTATTGAGGGACGAGTGTATATCAGCATCGTTCTGAAACTTTGTTTCCTTTTTATTCTAAATTTTTTCAGGTGTCAGATGCAGAAAACATTTTGGGCGTGTTATACACTGATAAAATCCAGGTTTCTGCGGAAGCCTTTGATATAGCAATGAACATCACACCAGGTATGAATCCGAAGAGTTTACAATGGTCCTGATATGTTTGTACAGTACAAAAACAAGGTGCCCTGGTTTAAAACATGACAAACAAGAACCAGTAGGGTGAGAAGGAAAACCAAAATTGAGAAATCCACCCATTAAAATGAAAGCAACACAAAAATACCATGAATAGCAGGAGGTAGCGAAAAGATGTGCCACAGCTGCAAATTAAGTGCTTGCACTATCCTTCCATCCCCTTGACTTTTAGTTGGCTTTGGGCTGTAAGGAGAGCAAACAGATGTCTTAAAACTCAAGGATGTGTGTGTCTGTTTTTTGTGCAAAAGTCTAATAAGTCCGTCATCCAAAACCACAAATTACAATACAGCAGTGACACAATGATTGATATTGTATAGTTTTGCTAATTCAACAACATTTAATGTATTTATTCTTCAATGGCAGATGCCTGTATGGACTTTGGAACTATAAAAGTCTTTGAAGAAGTAGAACGTACCATCAAACTGAAAAATCAAGGAAAATATGAATTCATATACAAGTGAGTTTCAACTGCAGTATTTTTACATTGTACTATAATTATATTTTACCAGCATTCAGACATCCAAATGGTGATGTGTATTTTTAAAATCTCATCCATTCATTTTGCAAATGATTTTTCAAGGATTTTAGTTGGAGAAAAAAACCCCACCTTGATCTCAGCCTTCTCAATGTCTCCTTCAACGGGCACCTTAATTCCTCGCAAAAAGTACACATCAATTCAGATTGTCTGCAAACCCAAGAAGGAAGTCTCCATCATTGACAAGCCTGTTCTCTCTTGTCAAGTATGATTTTGGGCATATGATCGTTGATTTTTGGCATTCTTTCATTATTGGTATCAATTTACACATTAGGGATAAATTCCCTGTAAATACAGACTGAGACTCATGACTAAATAGGCCAATTCTCCCATGTAATGAAGTCCTGAATTAGTTTTTAAGTAACAACTTTTTATGATAATCTAATGACGATTTTATTTCTTCATAATTTTGCATTATTTCCATATTTGAGAGGGTATTTTGCATTTTAGGATATTATTTTTCTTGGTAGGATGATAGTAATGATGATACTTACATTTTAAACTTCTGGATTTTGGTGAAATATTGGTGATTTCAAAGTTCCTTTATATTTCAGGTGATTGAACCCACCATTGGGGAAGGAGGGCATATTGTGGCCATTTTGCCTATCAATGTTACGGTCCAGTCCGTCTTCTCCAGGTTAGATTTTTTTCAGGGGAGAATTAATGCATTTTGTGTAAATACCAGATTGTCACATGCGCATAAATTCCAAACATTGATAAGAAAGCTTTGCAATTTTGTCGATTATAAATTATTAGAATATTGTGTAATTGCATACTATGTCTGTTGTAGGTACACAATCTCACCTTCATGTGACATCAACTTTGGTCCTCTGGTCTATGGATCTAAAAAAACCCAGACCTTCATTATTGAGAACAATGGAATATTTGAGACTTATTACACCATCTCCTGTGTGGGCATTGACATTTGTCCACGGATAAAGCAGGGGTAGGTAGTGCTGCAGCATCACAACATTCAAACAGTGTGTAATGTGTAGTTCATTCCATTTTCGTTTTTCAATTTTAGTTTTTAACCACTTTTATATACCGGTACTGTGTAGGATCACATTATACGTTGTTATCTTGCATTCTTCACAGTGGAAAGAAAACCGCTCGAGAAAGTGTTTCAGAGAAGTCTCATGCAGCCGGATCAAAAATGAGGAGTGAGTCCTTCCAGAAAGATTCCGTCTCACAGGTGAGGGCTTCCAGTGTAAACATCTTACCTAATGTGCAACCTTTAATTCTTCGTTTTATGTTTTTAATTATTCTATTGATTCATTTTTTCTCCTGCGGTGCCATGCAATACAGTATTATAAAACATGAGGTGCCTGCATTTGTATTCAATTGTTAAAACTTATCTAGAAGCAAATTTGTGTCAATTTATCTGTGCTAGGTGTTGTACTTTGTGGGCCTACTTTTAGATGAATTAATCACTGTAATTATTCAAGTTTCAAAGTCATCCAAGTTACCGTGAGACCACAAACACAACTTTTTACGTAAACGGACAAGAAAAAAATGCATTAGCAATGTAATGCATTAAATAGTTTAAAATAATAATACAATGTAGTTAAATACGATGAATTTAAAAAAACTACTTCAGACTTTTATGATGGGGGCGTAACCAAAGGGTATTTCTTTGTTTAATTCATTGTATTTATATATATATCGATTCTCTCTCGGTTCTGATTGTGAGTGCGAATGGTTGTGTGCCTCTCGCCTACCCTATGAGATGTAGGGTGTAGTTTGCCTGAGGTCAGATGGGATAGTCTCCAGCAACTCTTGTGAGAATTCACAGTATAGAAGAAGAATGAATCATGCCCATTTTATTCTATATTATTTCCAGACATTTAAAATACTGCCCTTACTTTCTTTTTTACTGAATATCCAGAATCGGCTCAGCACAGGGGTGTTTGCAGTGTTCCCTTGCACTGGAACAATGCAGCCTCGATCTCGACAGCCAGTGACAGTTGAGTGTGTAGCTGAACAGTTGGGCAGCTGGAGCCAGAATTTGCTTATCGACGTCAGTGGCCGTGACCCTGCTGATCACCCTGAAGGCATACCCTACAAACTGATAGCTGAAGTCTGTAGGCCAGGTGGGACCCCCTTTTAAATCAATTCAAATTCTAATTCTTCAACTGCTCAGGCTTTTTTTCCAAGTTGCTCCACGCTAGATTAGAATTGACCAAAGACAATGCACATTCCTGGAAATAGTTCTTCTCTTTATATATCTACTAAAACTAGGGTTACTGTGATGCAGGCCAGCTATTGTAACCTGAATTTCTCCTAGTGAGCATGACTGCAGTTTCCCACTCAACACAGCGGGCAATGTTTATTTCTCAAACATAAACCTTTGCAAAAGGCATTTAAAGAATTTGGCTGAACCACAATCAGCCTAAAATGAGATTACTTTGAACACAGTGTGATGATTTCTCCAAGACATTCACTCTTTTATCATTTAGCGATTTTGTAACCAAGTTGGCTGTATAGCTCTTCAATCTCACTCGCTCGCTCTTTTGGTGCATATGTGGGCGCAAGGGCTGATGGATGCGCAAAAGCACACTGATTGTAAAGAGTTGTGAAATGGGCGATCTGGCGTGGGTGTTGCTGAAAGGGGCATTATTAATGACTTGGGCTTGGATAATGGTTGTAGAAAGTGAAGTAAATGGCAAGTGTTGCAGCCTTTTCTTATATTAATATGCTTTACTTTATTTTTGGTTCATAATTTGGAGATATATTTATATCTTGGTACAAAAGTATATATTAAAGTGTTTGGTGACCAGATAATTTTGTATAGTGAAGCATTAGGAAAGAGGTACCATTGTGTATCAGGGTCTGCTATGCATGGAAGGTGAAGAACAATACAGTGTTGTAAGATGCAAAGAGGGTTGCCCAATCACTGGAAAAAAAACGTAATAATAATAGACACTTCATAGGTAGAGCCAGCTGGTCTGATAACGTCATCCTTTAATTATTTTATTGTATTTTATTTTTTTATCTGGAGAACCAGGTTAAAATGTCTTATTGTATGATAGGTTTCCTTACAGCTTCACCAATGGTGGGTTACATTGTTTTTGCTTCATTCGTTAAAATAAGTTTTCTTCTCTTCTTACCTTACAGGCATCGTGTTGGACATGACCTCTATTTTTGAGGAGCACCATTTGTGTCCAAGTATTTGTCAGCTATCAGACGAACCATTTTTCAGCGTTGAGCAAGTTTTTGTCCTGGACGAAAACAAGTTTATTTTCAATAAAGTTCTTGTGGGGCGAACTTCACAGGCTCGCTTAAAACTTACCAACAACAGCAAGGTGCCCTACATGCTCAACTTGAGCATCAAATATGTTGGCATAAAGGTAAAGATGCATGGAAACTATGCATGGAGTATATCTTTGGTGAAAATGGTTATTTATTTCTAATTTTGTTCATTTTTAACAGATGTCCGGTAATGTGGATGTTTTTGAATTATCTTCGCCAACACTGTTCGTTCCTGGCCAGTCACATGCGTTCACCACTTTGAGTTTCACACCACTTACGATGCATCTCTACAATGCTGTGTTTGAGGCCACGTTTGATAAAAGCAGCAGGTATGCCTCAAGCTAGTCTGATGTTTTATAATCCCTTTTTGAATTATTTCTACAAGACACATACTGATTATGTTTAAACTCTCTGTTTAAGAATAACAACAAACTTAAAGAGCAAGGTCCTGGAGTTTGACATAAGTGGTGAAGGCTGTCTGCCTGTTGTATCAGTGGTACGACCGGCCAACAAATCAAGTCCAGGCTTGCACTTCAGACGCACATTGGTCGGACGGGCCAAAACCCTACCGTTGGTGTTGTTAAATGATGGCAATGTGCCAGCTGAGGTGAGAGAATGCATTTATTGTTATTGCTTATTTGAATTTCAATATTCAGAACAACATTTTTATTGATTTTCTGGAACTGAAAATGGGTACTTTTTATTATGTTGCAAATCAAACTCTTTGTTTTCATGTTTGTGTTACAAAGGTCCAGATCGACATGGTGGATCATCATAGCGTTTTAACTCTTAGAACTGCACCAGCGAGCAAATGTGTTGCTATTCACTTCTCACAATTTGAGGACACCCTTGACTGCGGTAAAAAAAAAAAAAAAAAAGAAATCAAAAACAGTTAATTTCAATCCCAACACTGTGATTATTGCTGAATATTATGATAAACCAATCACTCGATTAATTAAAATTTCACAATTTACATAAAAAATGATAAGCTTTACTTATTTTGTTTGTTTATTCTTTCTTTTTTTATTAGTCAAATTTTTTATCGTTACAATACTAGCAAGAAATTTCATTCAGTCATTCTCATCAACAGAATCCCGATTAGTTCACCGGGCGTCCATGAAACTTGATGTTAATCAGAAGGTTGAATTTGAGGTCACCTTCTTTTCCCCCCATGACCCTCTGAAGCTCGATGACAAGATTTCACTTCAAGTTAAAGGCAGCCAATATAGCAATGCTACAATACAAGTAACTGGAGAGGCATACCAGCAACTTGTCAGCCTTGAAAACATCAGAAAACCACCACAGGAAATAAATCCAAACTATGAGGAAGAAGGTAAGAATTAAAAGCGTAGATAGACGTAATATTTAATGTGAAAATGAATAGTACTAATGTACCAAAATGTTTTTATAAGTGCCCAACAAATGAAATGTTGAATTTGTTTCTCATGCTTCCATATTACGCTTTTGTCAAGGCTTGCTTTTTAAAAGCTGGCATCTTTAGGTATCTTTGTTCATTTTTAGCTTAATAGATTATTAATGGAAGTAGACAATGCTTGAAATTTGTGATTTTTTTGCTATGCCTTGCCGTCAAGTCATACACGAACAGACATTGTGGAATTAAATATTCATTCATTCATTCGTTTTCTGAACCACTTATCCTCACAAGGGTGTGTACTGTGGCCTATCCCAGCTGACTTCGGGTCAGAGGCGGGGGACACCTTGAATCGGTAGCCGGACAATCGCAGGGCACGAGGAGATGGACAATCATTCACAATCACACTCATACTAATGCCTAGGGGCAATTTTGAGTGTCCAACACGCCTACCATGCATGTTTTTGGAATGTGGGAGGAAACTGGTGTACCCAGAGAAAACCCACGCAGACCCAGAGAGAACATGCATCCTCCACAAAGGACTACCGACCTGGAATTCAACCCAGGACACCAGAACTGTGTTGGAATTAGATATTCATATTCAAGTTTTTTTCTAATGTTTTATGGACTTATTTCAGGAACAAATCGTGTGCTATAGTGTTTAATTTCATTTCAATTTGATGGTTTGACAGGAATTCGCAATACTTTAAACAGCAATTCTGAAGCAGTAAAGTTATATTAACATGTTTTTAGTATTGAATTAACTTTTTAGTTTTGCCATGTTAAATTAACCAAATGTTTTTTCTCACTAGATTATACCGACATGCTTTGTTTTGGTCACTGCTATATAGCATGTCCTGTCAAAGAAAGTTTCACGATGACAAATCACAGCACCAGCAACCAGGTGGTAAGGTTTGAGTGGCCCTATGAGGATGCCAATCTCAACTTTTCACCACAGGTAAAGACTCTAATAATAATCATTATAATAATCGGACATAGGGTTTGTCATCATCATTGACTCGACAAAAGTCTAAATGTCATCATACCCAGCTGTGTATGAAGAAATTGGTAAAAAAAAAAAAAGTGTCCTTTCAAGTTCTCATTTGTTAACTATGGCACCCTTATTTATTTTTATGTTGACTTTGTTCAAGGCTTTGATGAAAAACCGGCACTCACTATCCTATCAACCTTTCAAGACAATATACACATTCTGTGCTCGCAATTAACTAACTAATTATACACCAGTTTGGACACCCCTGGCCTAGACCATCAGGCAACCATTAGTAAATGGTAAAATAAATTAAATGTTTTGAGATTGAGCCTCAAGACACTACTAATGTCTAGAGTTTGCGAGGCTGTGGTGTTCAGAGCATGTCGATCATGGTAGAATGTACGTAAGGCGAAGGCAAGACCCTGGGGGCAAGCAAGAGGTTGGCGATCAAATATTCATTGGCGAAAAGCATCCAAAGGTTTTGACATATACCTGCAAGCAACAATTGTGTGTGAAATATTTCTACATTTCGCATCAGAAATATTTAAACATGCCGACACATTAATGCTTTACTTGATTCTCAAAAGCATGACTTTTGAAATGTTAATGTTTTAAAGTGAAACACAACATTTTGGATAATTGGTCTCCTGGTCTCTGATGATTGAACAAAGTATTGGAGTATGCAGCTCACACATTTCTTAAACTTCATACAATAGTGAAAACACCCAAAAATAATACTGGTTACAAGAATAGCCATTTTGTGATGTCAGACAAGTCCCACACAAAGTGCTAATGTACACTGATACACTGGAAACAGGTACAATGGTGCTGAAAAAATAACACACCCATCTTTTAAGTCTATCAAAATATTTCTCATCAGATGAATCAGATTAAACTAGCTCTCCTCTGGGTCCATCAAAGCCTTCCTTCATAGCCATTCGTAGGACAGTGGATAACCCATTTCTGCCTCTTGGTCATTCGGGATCTGTTTGAAAAAATATGTTTTTGGATGTGCATATGGACTATTTTGTCGGAAATCAATGATCCCTGTTTGTGGTATTATTTTAAAGGTAGGACACCTCCATGCAGGGTGCTCCAAAGAAGTGACTGTCACCTTCTGCGCTAAAGCACGAGCAGTTCTAAAACAGCAAATTACATGCAAGATCTGTCAGGTTACATTCCAGCATCCATTGGATGAAGTTCCTGACTGGGATGACCAAAAGAAGATATCGCAGGCTTTAGAGACTCAGCCACAACCATCTGGAAAGCACAAGGTTTGAATGGCGACGTATACTGTTATTAGATGTGTTTACAGTATGCATCTATGTACAGAAATAATATGTATTTTTACGTACAGAAATCACATGCTGAGCCAGGATCTGCTGTGGTTAAAGGTTCAGACTGGGATTTGCATTTACGTGTCAGCGTAGTTTGTGACTTTGTGAAGTTTAGCTGTAAAACAGACACCATCCGATTCAAAGACACCTTGGCCTACCAAAAAAGCTCACAGGAGTAAGTCACACTGCTACACTCACAAGGTTTAAGTATCCAGAAATAAAAATTAATGCTGAGTGACAAAACACCCTCATATTGACTTTGCTTTGGAAAGGATCAACCACCACTCCAATATATTTATTTTCTGTTGCAATTTCTCTGTGTTCAGAGTGCAGATAGTAAATGATGGTGCAGTGAAACTGGAATTTGCCTGGGAAGTCTTGTTAGACCGAAGCACCAACCCAGTCAGCCAAAGCCAAGAAGGTTAATGAGAAAATATTATTTGAAATGTATTCAATTGCTTATTATTAAACTGCTTTATATTATTGCACCAATCTGGTGCAAATTGTCTTTGCAATGTCATCAAATTAATAATTTAGTCATATCTTACCTTATTTTAAGGACTGTAAGTCACACTTTTTTTATAGTTTGGCTGTGTGTTTTTCTCTTTGACCACCGACAGCCTGTAATGTGTTTTTTTAGACTATAGTTATCTGAACTGTTACATTAACAGATGCCTTTTTAGCTTGTTCTCCATTTTACTATTGTTACTTTTAAGTTGTATTTGTTCTTGGTTTCTGATCCAATGGAAAAAAAAATCCACTCCCAAAAGGGCAATTTATGCTTCAGTGCGACTCATTGTTTTTCATCTTCCTTTGGCTGGTGCGGTTTATACGCAGGTGCCACTTAAAGTCAGAAAAATACGATATATTATGATTACACAGTCAAGATAAGCACCTCTGAAATATATAACAGCAATAAAAAATATTTATTAAATCAATATGAGGTCAAATATATCACTTTTTTAATGAAAATTTGAATGCTGTGGCTGGTCAATATACATCTAAATACTAATAAAAAGCGTACTATCAATTCTGTTCCAGGTGGCATGTCACCAAGGGACTTCACTGAAGATAACTCTCTCAGCGTTCTATCTGGTGACAGATCTTTTCTGACAGGAAACTCCAATTGGCAACGTTTTACAGTGGAGCCAAGTGTTGGGACAATTTTTCCTGGTGCTGTGCAAAATTTCTGTGTTTGCTTTGCACCCTTGGAGGCAGGCCAGTTTCAAGGCAAATTAAAGTGCAGGTAATTTAACAGGCAAGAAGCTATAACTGTACATCCATATGCACCAAGTGTAACTAGCCTTACTACTTAATGTACTAGAAATAATATCAACCTTATCGCCTAATTATTTCTCCCTGTTTTTGCCCGTATTTTTCTTTTTTTTTTTCCCCAGTATACCTAACTTACGTGCTGGGACTTCAGCTCCATCTATCTCATTTTATGGGCGCAGTATATTGCCACATTGCCACTTTGACCTCGAAGATTCTGACTATGTCAGTGGAAGCAGACGCAACCCTGTGTTCAGGACTTATTTGGATCCCAGCATCAGAGTGATTGAATGCACAACCCTGGGCCTTTATACTCCAGCAAAAAGGTTCATGGAAATACTACTCTAGATATTGATATTATAGGCTGCTTAAATTATTCAGAAATTAGGTTAATGATTACAATACCTGAAAATGAATTGGGCTCAACTGCATGCTTTGTTCTCTTTGCAGATGTTTTACTGTGTTGAACCCAACCACTGAACCATACACATTTCAGTGGAAGTGTGAAGACACTGGTACCAGTCAATTTACCTGCCTCACTCCATTTGGGACCATTCTGCCTGGCGAGAGGTCAGAGGTAAGACACAGGTCAACGGCCAATGGGTACACAAAGCACAAAATTTTATATTTTGTGACGATATGCTGGTACCATACTACTTTTACCTAACTACCCATCACTGTTCTTTCTATATACCACATTTCCTAATTGGATCAGCCACTGCAGTCTAACTCATTAAAACAACCATTCACACTTTGGCAATGTAAATTTTTTTTTAAAAATGTGAGCAGAAACCAGAGTAAACAGAGAAATTTGACACGAACGTTGAGCAACTCACAAGCTTCCAATCCAAACGAAGATTCAAATTCAGAACCTCACAATTATAGCTTTCAGTTTTGCTTAACTACTTTTCGTGTAGTCATTTTCTGAAACGCTTATCCTCACATGGGTCAAGTTGCTAGAGCCTATCCTAGCTGACTTTGGGTACAATTTGGGGGACACCCTGAATTGGTGGCTAGCCAATCGCAGCGCAACTACTTAACCATGTGCCCTAAGTTTATTTCATCATAGTTCTTCATCCTTTGTAATTTTTTTTCTAAACATGAATTAACTTCCAACATGATCTCTTTTTCTGTTGTTAACAGATGTCCTTTAGATATGTGGCTGAGTATGTGAACGATGTTGAGTCGTTCTGGAGCTTTGTGATTGAAACGCTGTCAGTGTCTGTGTCCTTCCTTTGTGTGGGCTCTACAAAAGAACCGCTCATCTATTTTGACAAACCTCACATTGATTTTGGCGAACAACTCATTGGTATGTCACCACACAATAACACCACTTCATCCTATTAAAGTAAAATACCTGTATTTGATTTAGTGCTCCTTCCTGCAATGTATCAGATGACATATACTATTTGTAGGCACTTAAAATTAGATCTCAATTATCAGGTAATTAATTAATGTATATATTATATAATCCATTGTGGATACTGTTTAGGCCTTTTTGTTTGGCATCAGATTATCCTAATAATTCTAATTTAACATTGTTTAATATCTTAATATTTCCTGCAAATTGTTTAATATCTGTGTTTCTGTAGGTAACAAAGTTTCAAAAACTGTGGATTTAGTGAACGGAGAGGATGAGCCCTTTCACTTCACAGTGTTACAGCCATCTTTACACTGTGATGACCAAGAGTCCAGTCTCACTTTTCAGCCAATGTCCGGCACAGTGGCAGCCAAAGATAGGTGAGTGACTTTGATCACGTAGGCATTGTAACAATTCAACATTTTTTAGAAAGGAGCCAACTTCCCCATATAAGGTTTAAACTGAGACATATGACGCAGGTTGCCCTTGTCGGTGTCCTTCAGTCCTTGCCGACAAGGTTATGTGAGCTTCAAATTAACTCTGAAGGTCAAAAGGAAATCAAAGCCACTCATTCTCTCTTGCAAAGCAAATTGTTTCGCAATTACGGCTTCTGTGCAAGTGGAAAATCCAGATGGAGGACTTAGAGAGCTAAGTCCTGACAACAACTCAAATATTTTGAACTTTGGAAAGGTAACCAATTTCAATTACTACTTGTAAATCACTAATATTTGAACTATACATGAATGTAAAAGCACAGTAATGATGCTGGTACCACATAATGAATGATAAAACTAATGTTAGATGAGTTTTATGTCATCTGACTTAATGCATTTGCCTCTAGGTGGGCATTTCGGAGCAAGCTACCTTTAATATCCTGGTGACCAATACAGGACGGCACTCCATGGATGCCATCTTTGAACTGGAAGGTCCAACTGAGCTTCTTCAACACCTGGTAACAAAACCGAAAAATTCCACAGTAGCTGTCGGAGAGAAGCTGCCGTCAGCACTCTTCTTTTCTCCACGGGGCAATTGCACTCTTAAAGATGTCAGGCTGATTATAAAGGTAAGATGCAATTACCCATTAAATATTTTGTGAAAACGAAGAAAAATTGGCTAATAAGACAGGCTTGGAAGTGTATACATTCAGAAGGGTTCAACAAAGAAAACATAGTTAATAAATTGAATTAATAAGTGGAGGTATTGTGGATTGTGAAAGGAATGTGTTTAATATTCAACACTGAATGTCTTTGAATTGAATAAACTCGTGCCTCTTTTGGGGATTTTGGAACCAGATCCATGCAACTCAACATATTTTTCAATGTACTTAATACTGACTCCTTCTCTCTTTTAAGGTGATTAAAGGGCCATTATTCAGCATTTCTATTGAAGGCAGTGGTGTGGCACCAGAACTCGAATTCTCTTTCAAAAAGTACAACTTTGGCAAGAATTTTGTATATTGTCCTGGCATGGTGCCAGCATCCCACATTCTTATATTGAAAAATAGAGGTAACAGGGACATCAGGTTAGTTGTCACAGCATGATTCCTTGAACTAATATAAAATGCACAGACGTGGTTATAAATGCAAGTCATTCTCTTCCTCAGTGTCAAGTGTGAAACCAAAAAGTGCTCATTCCTGGAAATTGAATTCCAACCGGACGTTCTGTCTCCTGGCGCACTGGTGGAAATTCCCATCACGTTTTATCCTCGTGAGCCGCGACGTTATCACGAAAATGTTATCTTCTTAATAAACAGTTGCATCAAAGAACAAGTGGATATTTGGGGACAAGGAATTGAAGTGAAGGTGAACAAGCCATGTGCTACACTCAAGGGGAATATCACCTCCATTTTAATGGCTGCTCGAAATCAGATAAACAACTTTCATCCAACGATTGTACATTTGTTTCATATTTTCTAGTTGGGAGTATTGGCACCAAAGCACCAGAAGGTGAAACTTGGAAATATTTCTCCAGGTCAGAGAGTGATTAGACGGGTCCAGTTAGTCAACCGCAGCATTTTAGACGTTTCCTTCGCCTTGCAGCTAGACACAAAAAAAACACATATGGATTCAAGGGTAAGGAACATGAATTAGAGAATAATAAGCTAAGCACAACATATTAGCATACTATTGTTGGAGACTTTGATATATCTGATCTTTGCCTGCAGGACTTGTCATTCAGTCCTGCAACCGAGATGTACCTCAAAGCTCTTCAAGGTTCATGTAGTGTTGAGATCCTGTTCACACCCCATCAGCGTATTGCTCCTTTTATTGCTGAACTTCAAGCTGTGATTGACAGCTATTTTCACCCCTTGCTGACCATCCATGGTTGCTGCCAGGTAACGTTCAAATTAGTGGAAGGAAAACCTTAAACTCTGATGTAGGGGGAGGGAATGATGGAGGGTTATGGTCAGTTCTGATGTCTCCAGCACAGAATCTATGTTTACAGTGTGTGAACTAATTTAGTGGATTGCAATTAAAATGAAATGTCAAAATAAGAAATTGACATTTGAATATATCAAAAAGAAAAATTGGGTTATGGTTGTTTCATATATATCATTCTGATTCATACTCGCAGGGGGTGGCGGTGCGTCTAGAACAAGACCACCTTGGTTTTGGAGCAATTGTCCAACACTGCCAGGCCAAAAAGAAAGTTGTCATAATCAACAATGGAGAACTTTGTGCACGGTAAGCTCTGTTATCATTTTGTAAAGGTAGAAGGTTTTAGTTGAATCATTAGATTTTTAAACCAGGCGCCTTCTCCTTTTGACCAAATCAACAGGTTCGAGTGGAAAACAGAAGACTTTCCTCCAGAGTTGTCTATCCAGCCAGCTAAAGGCTCAATTCAGCCAGGGGCAGAGGTTCCCTTAGAATTAACATTTGCACCTGTTCGCTTGAATAACGATTCAAGATATGAAAATTTAACTTGCTGCATTGACGGCTCTACACCAATCACTCTCACTGTGACTGGTTCCTGCATTGCAGCTGCCTCCAACAAAGAGGTTTGAATACTATTTACATGATTTCCTTGTCATGGGATAAGCTCCAGCAACCCCCATGACCCTTGTAAGGATAAGCGGAAAATGAATGAATTAATGTTAGAAGTGAAAAAACAATGTCATTTATTTGGGTAGGCAAGATAAACTGGGGAGGATATTTTCAAGGAAAGGTGTTTGTATTGGCTTTCATTTTGTAAAACTACTCTGCCTCCTTCTTCATAGCTTGAATAATACATTGTTTTCATGCAGTATTGCGACCTCTTTCAAATGGAGAACTTAGTCGGGAAAACCTGAATCTGTAATAGGGCATTTTCGATTGATTTGGTCCATTAGTTTCTGTCTCTGTGTAAACAGCACCTCAGTTGGTTTCTTCCAATGCTACATTTTCATTTATAGCAGTGTTTATTAGTGCCATTAGTTTACCCTGTTGATTGTTGTATTTTCCTTTTTAACTACTTCCAGATTATCAGTTTTTCCTGCCCAGTGCGTGGTTCACACACTCAGACGCTGTCTGTTTTCAACCCCACAAACCAACGTTGCAGCATACGACCCGTCATCAATGGCAAGCATTGGAGAGCTGCACCATCTGTGGTTCTTGAGCCTCTTCAAGCCAACGTATATGAAGTCACATATCGACCACTAACCATGACAGTTGATGGAAAGAAACACTTGGTAAATGAACACTCAAATTGGCTTTGACAACAACAATTTACGCTTGTACAACCTAATAATCTGAAAATCATCCCATGATATGTCTAGAATGAAAAAACTCAATGCTTAAGCACTTATCAGCAAATATCAATAACATGAAAGATATAATAACAGCTTCCAACTATGATGAATGATTTTGACTTTTTTTTAAATTACCCTCAATTACCTTCAATGCACTATTTGCATTGTAGATTCGCAATTAAGGAATGAATGAATGAATGTGGTGTTAAATACTGAATGAGACAAGATAAAATAATAAAAAAACAAGTTTTATATAATGGCACCTAATGTTGTAGTGCAGAAATGTCAAAACTATTCCACAAAGGTTTGCAGTGGGTGAAAAAATGTTTCCAGCTGATCCACCAAGGACTGTTCTACCACTGAGACTTCTGAAAGAAACATAGACCTCGTTGAAATCAACTGATTACAGTTTTAAAACGCCAGATTAGTTCAAAAGTGCATGCATTGCAGCCCTTGAGTGCTGGTTTGAAACCCTGTTGTGTAGTGGTTCACTTGCCTTACTTTGGTGCGGGCGTAGGATCGATTCCTGCTGGATTGTGGTATGATTGTGAGTGGTTGCTTGTCTCGCTGTGCCCCACGGTGGGCTGGCGACCAGTCTCGGGTGTGTTCTGCCTTTCACCCAAAGTCTGCTGGGATATGCTCCACTAACCCCCCACAACCCTTCCAGGGCTGCACGGGCAGGTTATAAGTAACTAAATGTTTTATAAGTAGCACATGGCTGGTTCAGTAAATGCTTTATGTCCAGATAATAATAAATAGACACACCATAGTTATCCACCTATTTTGGCAGGTCTTGGAAACTTTTAACCGCAATAAACAAGGTATTGCTGTACTGCTCTGGGGCTGCTGACTCAGATGTACTATTCCTCAGAAGTAGAGATGACTCTTGGTCTTTTTGTGGGTCATAGTTTCGTTTTTTCATGTTTGATGGATTTTGTTCTACCACCTGGAGACGCATTTACGGATTTTATAATTTTATGGGGTGAAGGACCTCTGTTTATTGGTTCCGGCCACAATATGGATTCTAACATATTTTCATATTGTCGGCTGTTTATTATCCTGACTTCTGCACAACAAAACTGTTCTATTCTATGACCTTTATGTCATACTTTATGAGCTCTTTATTTCTGTTTCGTTTTCAGGGGTCAATATTTTTCTCATTCCCAAATGGGGCTGGCATGCTTTACTCGCTACAAGGGACTGCCGACTCTCCTAAAGCAGAGAGCACAATTGTACATGAACTGCCTGCCAAGACACATCACACACAGATACTGCCTGTGACCAACTGGCTCTCAAAGCAGAAACGGTAAAGCATGTTTTTTTCTTTACATCTTTATTTGCACCCATTTCATTTCATTATTTACATATACACAAGAAATAAAATGATTCGGGCTTATATTGTTACCCAAATTCCATCCAAACTAATTGTCTACACTGTGATTGGCTGGCAACCAGTTCAACGTATAATCCACTTGGCCCATAGTAATCCGGGTTAGATTTTAGCATCCATTCAACGCTTGTGAGGATAAGTGGTAAAGAATATGAATTAATGATGATGTATGCATTAAATTTGACATTATCTTGGGGGAATATTTTCAGAGGACGGACAACACAACGTGTAAAAACGTACATGTGAAATAAGTAGTGTTTAAGTATGCAAATTGAGAATTTCTGTACCATTGATAATGGAGAAAATACTATTTACACACAAAAATGAGGAGTTATTATTTGATGTCAGTTATAGCCATGCACATGAATACTGATATACTTCTACACAGTTGCATATGACAAATGGTATTACAGACCAACAACGTGTTACAGATCACAAGAAAGGATGGAATAAGCCAAAAGTCCACCCACTGTCAGTGTCAAAATTCCATAATTTTTGGACAATAATGTCCATCTGACTATAAGCTGCCCCTATGATATTTAATAAGAAAACTGTATTTCTTGCTCAATTCTTTATCGACTTTACTGGACTATAGGTCCAGGTCTCTACACTGTATGACGGCACATTTACTACAAAAGACATCTGCCTCATTAAGCTGTAAAATACATATTAACAGTACTGGACTATTAACTGCAGGATTACTTGTTTGTTTTTATATTCTGAAGTCCTCTGTCGTTTTCATTGGTATGAATTGCCTATCAAAATTCCAGCAAATAAACTTTACAAGGGCTGAAGCTTGGATTCAACCCCAAAACAACAGAACTATGAAGCTCTTATGCTAAATAGCTGTCCACATGAATTACACCTACTTTTTTTGATGCACTCTCAACTGTTTTTTTTTTGTGGCCAGATTCCTTGTAATTAAAGAGTTTCTAAGACCTGAAAATCCGGATATGACCGTATCACTGAAGGGTCGTGAATACATTGATGTCCCTGCTCTGTCGAAGAAAGACTACAAGATTCATTTTTATGTATTCAGAGAGGGCCAGTACAACGCAAAGGTTTGAGCACAAACACAGTTATTTGCATTCTCAGTTAACTATACTAAGTGATTAATCCCATCTACTCATGTCAGGTGACATTTCTGAATGAGGCGTCGGGAGAGTACTTGTTCTACTTGATTAACTTCAAGGTTACCAGCCCGACAGACTTGTCCACAGTAGAACTGGTGTCTAATGTTCGTGAAAAAGCGTACGCCACCATAGAAGTGGAGAACCCACTGAGCACACCAATCTGTCTCACTGTTGACTGTAAATGCCCTGAAGTCAGTGCTCCAAGTCTACACACTGTGCCTGGAATGTCAAAAGTAAACTCTCACTCCTGTCCTTCTTCCATAAGCATTGCTGTAATCCCAGAGGCTCTTCATGTGTGCTATCTATCCCATCAGGGTGCTCTGACCTTCGACTACCAGCCACTCCGAGTTGCCGAGACAACCTCCCGACTGTCTCTGTTTTGTAGTGAACTCGGTTACTTCCACTATGGTCTCCTTCTGCGAGCTCTGCCTCAGCCACCAGAAAAGACTGTCCGATTTAGCGCTTCCCTAGGAACCAGCCACACTGTTGCTGTTAAGTTTCTCAACTTCTCCCACTTCAAAACTGAATATGCTTGCAAGGTAAGAAGACAGTGTGAAGTTGAAATATAAATCTTACAAATGGGAAGAGTGTGACATTTAAATGATCTATATGCAAATAGCTGGGTCTTTCTTAAGTACACCCCTTCAATGTGACATTAACTAAGTATTTTCGTTTGGTCCGGGACTGCTGATCTTGTCTTCATTGCTTCCCCATGAGCACGAAATAAGCCTCTGATTTGGATATCGACGCCATGAGCCCTGTGCACACAGGATGACGCTTTGACAAGTTGGCCTTGCCTGTGTCGGGTGTTAAATTTCTGTTAAATGGCAATCGTCACACTACAATCTGACAACATGCTATTTTTTTATATTTAGCCTCCGTAAATGTTCTCACCATCGCAGAAACCAATGTGTGAAATTGATTTCACAAAACTTCCGTTAGAACTTTGCTCCTAAACGGCTAATTTTTGTATGACAAGGAATAAGGGTGTCTAAAATATTCTACAATTATCCTTGACATATTTTTATGAAAACCCATAACATAAATGCTATGCTACAGTTTTACGAACCCACTGCTTTCCTGTAGCCAATTGGGGCTTGGACAGGTTCAAAGGCAGACAACTAGACTTGTACAGTCCTTTGGGATCCACTTTTAATTGTAAACTAATTACCGTATTTTCTCGCATATAAGCTGTATTTTTAACTAAAAAAATAATGACTGAATCGAGGGTCTGGCTATTATGTGCACACCCTTGTTATACTGTATTTCACCAGTAGATGTCGGCGAAGTGAAAGATCTGAAAATATAACTTCAGGAGCAGGTTAAGAAAGAGTGAGATCAATTTAATAGGAAATAGGTTTCTTACCGGACTGCAGGATGGGGAGAGAGCTCAAACAGCTGCGAACACGCTCACAGTCTGTCGTCCTCGCAATTCTCTCTGAATGAACAGTGGGTCAGTCTTTATATAGGAACAGGGTAATATTTATAAGACAGTGATGTAGGACAGAGTTTATGTACACAAAACTTTGGGCTAAATGGTTAGACATTAGCAGGTTTAAGTTGTATGCAAACACAATATTCTTATAGCTCACACAAACTGTCAAACCATATATTTTATTGCGTGATTTGAACAAACAGTTCCAAAGTGAGTTAGCCACATCGCACAATACAAGGAAACGATTGCAAACCCTGTTGCCCAGCCTATTTTACATTTCGCGAGACGAAAAAAACTATTGCAAGGCGAGCTAGTTAACTATCTTACATTTTGCGGTGCGAGCAAACAATTGCAAGGCCAGCTAGTAAGCCTATCCTACATTCCACTGTTTAACAAACAATTGTAAAAGCAGTTTGGCCACATGGCTCGACATGAACAAACAATTATTAAGCCAGTTGGCTGGTCCATCCCACAGAGAGTTTGATAGATACATCAAAAATTGTAGGTGCTGTGGCTTAGTTGGTTAAAGTGCCTGTCTAGTAAACAGGAGATCCTGGGTTCGACTCCCAGCAGTACCTCAATCTACTTTTAGCTGCGTTCTGAAATAACTACATTGTTGTTAACCAGACATATCTCTAGCTCTCAATGAAAGTAGTCATGTTTGACCTTTACAAGGTTGAACCCTAACTCTCCTCTGAAATTACAAGTCATGTAAATGTTAACTTTGTACCACTGACTTTCAACATCTGGTGTATTTCTGTCTGTTTCTGGATCCGATATTTCAGCAGAACATTTTTTTAAGACATAGCAATTATATTCACTTTTTAAGGTCCATTGAGCTAGTTGTTTGGTTATTGTTTTAAATGGACAGATCTCACAAAAGATCAGTGTCTCTGTGGCGCAGTCGGTCAGCGCGCTCAGCTGCAACCCAGGAGGCTGGTGGTTTGGGTCCACCCAGGCATCTATATCAAACAAGCAGAGAAAATTGTTGTTCCCGGGAGATTGTGTCCCACCCTCCTGAAAATTCAAGTCAATGAGATTCAGTATCCGCATATTACTGAGAGTTGGTTCATTGTCTGAAACCTCCCTCTGTAGAGAGTTACTTGTCCAGGATATTCAGCTGTTGACAATGGCTTGTTCTTTGGGTCCACCCAGATAGCAGACTCAATTGCCCTGGGAACTCCACAGTTGACTGTGGGATAGAAGTTTAAAATGGACCTGAAGTTTTTTTTCTTTAGATAATTTTGCAGTGTGATTTGATCTTTTTGATTTTAATGTTCCTTTGACAATTGAAGGATTTGGATACCCATCATTTTTAAAAGTGGTAGTTTTTTTCAAGATGAGGGATGAAACCTTCAAATTATTTGAAGAAAGTCTTTTATTAATAAGCCCTGAGTTTGATGAGGCGAAGAGAGTTTGTTAAAGGCTGTTATTAATGCAGGTGCTGTGGCTTAGCTGGTCAAAGTGCCTGTCTAGTAAACAGGAGATCCTGGGTTCGACACCCAGCAGTACCTCAAAGATATTGACCTGTATAACGTGCTTTTGATTCATACAATGTCTCAGAAATACCACATTTGTACTCCTTATTAAATCCATGAATATGGAAATGAAAACTGTGGATCAGGGGGTGGCTAATCCTCAAGAAATAGAAAAAATTCCAACGATTTTAACGCAATTTTAAGGGTGCGGCTTATACACGGAGACGCCTTATATGCAATTAAAAATGGTAACATTTCTTCAACAATTTTATGTTTTTTTTTTTGTTAATCTTTCTTGTTTCTCTCTAACCGTACTACAGATTGACTGCCCAGCCTTCCTGGTAAACAAGACTGTGGCTGCCTTGCCAGGTAACCAGACAGGATCACAAGTCAGTGTGGAGGTTTGTTTTGAGCCTTATCAGCTTGGAGAGGCGAAAGGCCAGCTTCAGCTTACTTCTGGAATTGGCGGGGAATACATCTTTTTGTTACACGGAGATGGTCTGCCTGCCAAAACACAAGGCCCCTTCAACATTAGGAATGGCCGGAGCATCCCAATTCCTTTCAAAAATGTCTTCTTGCAGCCGACACTCTTTTCATTTCAGGTACTTCTGGATGACTTTACTTGAAAGTAACTACAGTTTTTAGAAATGATGTATATTGGCGTGAAATATATTCCTAACTTAACAGTGGTATTTCCCGCAGGTGGACAACCCCTGTTTTACAGTCAAAGCCGCTGATACCATCCTATCTAAAAAAACACAGGCCATTCAAGTGTGCTTTGCGGCTCCTGAAGGAGGATCACCAGGGCCGAGTGTAGGCAAACTGACCATCTCTAACCAGTGCACAGAGGGACAAAGTAAAACTTCATGGATTTATTACTTGAGAGGAAACTTGCTGGAGTTGTGCTAGTACCAAAAAACACATACACACACGCTACATACATATTTATTTACAGGCCATGCTGGCTCAAAATAATCCCAACAAAACTCTTTGCTGACCCCAATGGATGCCTTCCGCTGTCAAATTAGACTTTTGGTGACAGGTTACACACAAAAAAGTACAAAAAAAAAAAACAATCATTTATCAAAATGAATGTGAAATGAAGAGCCTACAACCTCCAAGAAAAATATTACTGCATATCTTCCTGACTACCAGGAGAAAAAAATGTTGTCCAATTACATTTGTTTTGAAATTTTACAATCTCTGTGAAGTAATTGGAAGACTGCAAAAGAAATGTGGTATAATTGGAAAAGACCTCTATAAAGCACAACAGGGGGTAATGTGATTGAATGCACTGGGTGGGAGATATTTAGGTTTACAAATGTCCTCTACAGAGGACAAATTTGAACTTTTGGTAGTCAGGATATGAGATGTCGCAAAAATGTACCCAGAAGCAATTTGCGACTTGGTTTTGTGAATAATGAACACACGGGGGCGATAGTGTATTTTCATTCCACTAATGATGATTTGCATTTGTTTCTGTGTATACTAGTACTATAGTATGTCTGACAGGAGAGACGTTTGTTGCTTTTCTAACTAGTTACGTTTCAAAGATGATGGAAAGAGTGTTGGAAATCCATAACTACTTGACGTTTGTGCCATTTTTTTGTACTTGTACAATATCTGTATGTTATATTAAACGGGTAATACACTGCAGACTTAAACCAAGCATAAAAAATAGGCATTTCGTTTGATTAAGCTTTTATCGGACATTTACACTTAACTCAGTGGCTGCCATTGACATGAACATTCACTGCCAGTCCTCCCTGGTTGAATGTATTGGACGTCTATCGTTGTCAATGGCAGGAAGTTAGTTAAGTATGATGAATTAAAACAACTATTTGGGACTTTTATAATGGGAGCATAATCAAGTGGGTGTTTCTCTTTTTAATTCACTGTAATTATATTCATTGTCATCACCTTGTATTTTTTTAAATATAAAATATATAAGCTTAAAATCACCAATTCAGGATAACATTGCATGCCATATTTATATAAAATATAATTTTAAAAAAAACTGGCATGTAATGTTATTGATAAAAACAAGTTACACACCAAATAAGGACACCTGCCATTGAAAGGGTTAATTGGCAATACAGTGCTGCATTTTTTCTTTCACTGTATAAATTGTATGTGGTTAAGTAAAGACATAATTGCAAAAGTTAGTGAAGAACTCAATCTTTGAACATTCGCATGGTCCAGAGATGAGAGATCTGCGTGTCAATGACACATATCTTATTTGTATTATCCCAAACTAATACTACTCCCAATAGCAGTAAAATAAATGGTGAATTCCTTACAGTATTAATCTGTTTTAGGGTGGGGTTGTGATGTAACCGGGAAGAGGGGGTGGAGGGCGGGGGTCTACTCCCCCCATTGAGCGCAGCATGAGCGCTCTGGAGCAAAAGGATGTGTGAGCAGGCAGCGCGCTACTGCAGGGACGGAGTCCACAAACTGCTGAACAAAGAACAAGCCAAACTTCGAGCTCAAGAAAGCCGCGATCAGACCCAGCTCGTAGCCGGTCAGGACAGCGAGTCCGAAACGGCAGCACAGTCCGGAAACAGCGGCGCCCAGCCCGGTGGAATTGACGGGCTCGTCCGCTGGATCGTCACCAAAATGAGCGACAACAAGAACATCTCCAGCCGGGAGTTTGCCTCCAGCAAGGAGGAGGTGGCTGTGGCTCAGGAGCAGTTCTTCGCTCCGGAGCCACGCAGAGGGATCTCCGTTATCCTGGATGTGAGTACGACCGAACCTTTGCACAAAAGTGTATCAAGACGTTCATCCAGTATGTAGTGCGCACTTACGCGCACTGAAGCTCCATTTAATCCCCTCTCATCTCATCTCATTTTCTGAACTGCTTCATCCTCATTAGGGTTGTGGGGGTGCTGGAGCCTATCCTAGCTGATTCCGGGGCAGAGGCAGGGGGACATTCTGAATCGGTAGCCAGCCGATCACAGGGCACAAGGAGACGGACAACCATGCACGCTCACACCTATACCTAGGGGCAATTTATAGTGCCTACCATGCATGTCTTTGGAATGTGGGAGGAAACCGGAGTACCTGGAGGAAACCCACGCAGGCTCATGGGGGAACATGCAAACTCCACACAGATAGACATGACCTGGATTAGAACTAACCGCATTTTCACCATTTATTTTTGCACTAGAATTTAGCAGTCTAAAGTCTAAACATCCTTCTCTTATTCGTAATATACATTCGTCAGAAGAACAAGATTCAGTCGATGTTCTCGAGCAAACTCGAGAATATCTAAAGCAGTTAGAGCATGTATTACTTGCATTAGATCAAGGGTGTCAAACTCGGGTTGGTTCGCGGGCCGCATTAAAGTCAACTCGATTTTGTGTGGGCTGGACCATTTTAGATATACATATTTAGGGGTATTTCTATTTTTTAAATTGGATTAAAAGAAATTGATCAAAATCCCTAAATATTCATTTTTTTAAATGATAATGTTTATTTACCTTTTTCTTAGTAAGGGAAAACGTCTTTTAATCATTTCCTTTTCATTTCAAAAGGAATTTTTTTTAGTAATGTTCAATATTAAAGTGGAAAAGAGAAAATAGTTTTATATATATGTTTTTAGATTTTACAAAATGCTTTTTGAACTAAAATAATTGAATAAAAATTCAATTATTGACTTAAAAAGGGAAAAATCACGCAATATAATATACATCTATAATCTTCATTTGAATTTGATGTTTAAATATAAAGTCAGCACTCATGATTTACTTTCTCGGGCTGCACAAAATTATATGGTGGGCCAGATTTGGACCCCCGGGCTGCCACTTTGACACCTGTGCATTATATAGATCATGTAACACTACACCCTTTGTCAACACTACTAATTTATTAATTGACGTTGCAGAACCACTGGAGGGTACTGGGAGAGGGTTGAGTTATTATTAACATAATTTTCTCACGCTTGAACTGCTTTTGATGACTGTAATCAGAACAACTAGTACAAAAACTGGCAGAAAAATGAGGCAACGTGCTTCTAGTAAACTAACCCTGCAATAATAGACATTCACGCTATTACTATTGAAGCGGTGCATCTTAAGTAGAAAGATTGGCTTAAATCATGCAGTATGATTTCAACCCATTGTAGTTTAACTGAACTAGTAGCCTATATAGCAGTTGTCCTATTAATATGATACTGGCCAAATAGTGATGAATTTCATTCAGAAATATAAAGTTTGTAAAATACACCCATTGTTACAAAACAGGTCTTTAGCTTAACTTTGTCCTGTAGGGCTGAACAATATTGGAGAGGGGGAATTGAAAGTGTGTTGATGAGACCTTCAGAAACACCTGGGTCACACAAGAGGGCAGGGCAATGACAGGTGAACCCAATGGGCAATCACAAGGACAGAGGAAAACATCTAACCAAACTGACCAACCCAATGTCTAAAAAAAGCTGCAAATCTACAGCTGTGACAACACTATTATACAAAAAGAAGAGTACTATTCTGTGAGTATGCTTTTGAACTGGATACCAATGATATTGAATGTAGTTTTTTGCTGGGCCACCTAATTGAGTTATGTTTCATACAAAAAATCTGCAGTGAACTCATGTATAGGTTGGGTTTGACTGTATTTTTTGTCCTTAATGCTGTATCAGCCTTTGTGCTAGGTGGACTCGTTGCTCATTTCTGCCGATGGACTGTGTCTTTGGGTGATGGGGCTGTTATTTTGCTTATGATATAGGCTTCTTTCCATTTGAAGTGTGCATCCCCCATCACCAGAAGCATCTGCTCCATTAATGGGAAGCCAATTCTCAAATTCAACTCAGACCAGTGGTAGTCTGCAAAGCTGTTTGCTTTTCTGTTATTTCTCTCTAGAGACTTGACAACTTCTCTACTAAGTTGCTGTTGGTAATTGCTCTCCAATGTAAAACTTGCATTCTGATTGTTGTGGAAAGTATTCTGTGACATTAGGTATTTGTTGTTGTTGTTTTGTGACTCAATATTAGTTTAAGAATTTAGAGTTTTAATCTGCTTGTGTGTAGACAGATTGCTAATGTACTCCTTAGGTTGAGCCACTGTAAGATTTCCACCTTAACATAATTTTGTTTGTCTTTCTTCAAAACTGCTAAAAAAAAGGTACCAACCTGGAAATCTGAATAGAATCAATAATGATAATCCTCTGCTAAGGATGCAACAGTTTTTTGACTTTATCTTTCATACATAGGACACTGATCTTGTTTTTTTTATTTTTTTAAAGCTGGTTGTCATGGAGTTTAGTCTTTGAGTGTTCATAACTCTATCTTCAAGATATATACTGCTACTGCAAAATAACCACTCTTGTGGCTGATGGCATTCCATTAATGTCCATTTTTTTGTAGTGCTTCCAGCTGAAAAGGCATGGTTTGCTTTCTTTTGGTGTCTTCTGCCTCATACCTTCTCACCATCAGCGACAAAGATCACTAAAACCAAATTTGTACAGACTGTTCCTTTTTAAGTGTATGACTTCTGAGCAAGAATATTGAAGGATTCATGGTAGTCCTCCCAGGTATTCATTTACTTTGAAGGGCACTTCAGAGACAGATGCTGTAGCTACTGATTCTATCACAATTATGCTACCCTATCTTGTGAATGTGACTATAATGTACAGACTGCTTCTTGGTCATTCACTCCTTGACAATCAGTGGTTGGCTGCAGATCTTTTTCCTGCTAATCCAAACTTCTGCACTTTGGGATTTTCTTAGACATGGTGAGCAATCATTTGCATTCAACTTTGTTCCTTCCTTGAATGTCAGTAGGAGCTCTTTTCCCATTTGATGCCAAAGTATCACATCAATCTTGTCAATAATACTGACAACACTGTCTCAGAAATGACAATGGTCTGACAGTAGCTTCAGCTTGGTCATAAAGTTTTCTGCAAAATAACTTGACTTATTGAAGAAACTATTAAATTGAAGAGCCATGAGCATGACCAGTTCTTCTGGAAGTTCTCCCATATACTGCATTGTAGCTCTAGTCTGTATTAGTCTCCACACCTTAAACTCGCATGCACACTTACAAAAAGAATAGAGCACTTTTTGGCCCCTTTTTAATCATCCAATTTTTTCCTCATGCTTTGCGAGAAATACCAATACAGTTATTCAGACACTGCTAGGTGCAGTGAGTGATACAACCACAGTAGACCATTGTCATTTCTGAGACAGTGTTGTCAGTATTATTGACAAGATTGATGTGATACTTTGGCATCAAATGGGAAAGGAGCTCCTACTGACATTCAAGGAAGGAACTGGTCATGCTCATGGCTCTTCAATTTAATAGTTTCTTCAATAAGTAAAATAACTTGACTTATTGAAGAAACTATTAAATTGAAGAGCCATGAGCATGACCAGTTCTTCTGGAAGTTCTCCCATATACTGCATTGTAGCTCTAGTCTGTATTAGCCACCACGCCTTAAGCTTGCATGCACACTTACAAAAAGAATTGAGCACGTTTTGGCCCCTTTAATAATCCATTTTTTTTTCTCAAGCTTTGTGAGAAATACTAATAGTTATTCAGACACTGCTAGGTGCAGTGAGTGATACAACCACAGTCGGCTCTCAGATGGGTCTTGTGAGAGAAATTGTTTGTTTTATACAAGTGTAAACACACCCTTCCTATAATACAACATTCAATAGCTGGCTCTCAGTAGGCATATGGCCATCTTAAAATAAACTTGTTGTATTTACTGAGTAGTTGAGGCTTTTTTTGTTGTTGTTGTTGATGATGATGACAACAAAGCCTAAATCCGGTTTATATATAATTATACGTTCAAAATTAAATATTTTTTACATTAATTCATATGTAGGACTAAGAAAACCTAACTAATCTAATAGGTACTCAGGCAACATTGTCAATGTTCCTTTTTTTGTTTCTGCTTTGTCCAACATTTACTCTTATCGGTTCGCTATCGTTTTCTGCTCAAAATGCATTTTACTCTCAGCTTAAACACACATACCCGCCTACCTCCATCATATACACACACGCACACCCGCCCTCCTCCATCATATACACGCACACCCACAACACAGTAGACATCAGGACCCAATTGTAGTAATATTTTTTGTATTTGCTGTTTACAAATTTTAAAAATGACAGACATTTCAGGGATTTTAAGTTACATTTTCATTTGGTCTCCACTTTTTTTTCCTCTATATAAACCTTTTAAATCCTTTTAAATCAAAGTTCCTTAAACAAAAGTGGATACAGGGTTATATTTGTTCATTCATTTATCAAAGGTCGCAGGAGGTGCTGGAGCCTATTCCAGCTGGCTTTCGGGCATGAAGCGAGGAACACCCTAAAACGGTGGCCAGCCAATCGCAGGTCATGAGGAGACAGACGACCTTTCACGCTTAAACTCATACCTAGACTTAGTGTCCAAATAGCCTACTATGCATGTTTTCTGGAAAGTGTGAGGAAATTAGACTAACTGGAGAAAACCCATGCAGGCCCAGGGAGAACAAGCATATTCCCCACAGGAGAACTGACCTGGATTTGAACCCAGGAGCCTAGAACGGTAAAACCCACGCGCTAACCACTCATCCGCCAAGCGGCATGCTATTTTTCCAATATGATAAATAGTGGCAGTTATGTCAACAAGCCATTTTGTCATACATTTTTGAAAAACATCCCATATTTTAGGTTTCTCGCTTGCTAACTGAACAAAACAATTTCGCAGAGCATATATTTTGAATAGTTAAAACGTTAACAATGGCAAACAAAAGATTAATTATGTTTTTAAATGTATTTTAAAGTAGCATAACGGTATTTGTTGAAATCTCAGCCCTTGTCAGACTTTCAGACATTCCAGCGTGTCCCAATGATGAGCTTCAAGAAACATTGTTATCAATTAGATTTTTTTGTCTTACAAAATGAATGGGAAAACAAAATTGAATTAAAGTAATTTCAAATTAATTGATTTAAAATTTAGGTAAATAATTCATTTTCAAGTTAAGTAATTCAGATACAGATTAGAATTTTGATGACCAATCTAAGGTGTGGTCTGTATTTCGCCCAAAGTCAGCTGGGATTGATTCTATTTTTTTGGGATGGCTTTCTGACTTTCCTGAGCACTTTAAACTTGAAGTGTAAATAGTTGCCGGCAAATATCAGCCCTGAGCCCTCAGAATTGAACATCTCTATCGCATTGGCCTTTGCTGGCAGTTGAGGCATTCCTTTTCCAGAGGTAGGTTAAGTTGTCACAGCAATGCTGTTTTGCTTGATTGATAACAGGCCATCAAATGATTATGCCCTTCTCAGTATCAAAAATAGGGAAATCAATATCGTGGTGACCTCCGAATAAGTCCTCATTTATTTTACAAATAACTGACTGTCTTGGTGCTTTCTAGGTTTCCTCATTATTTAATATTGCCACTTTCTCTGTCCATTTCTGGACACTTTCTCAAAATCATAAATCTGCGGGAAATGAGTTGGCAGCTTTGCTCCAATTTCCTGCCAAAATAACTTTTCCATACACATCTGATTCTGGAGTTGAATTCTTCTAAATTCAGCAGGAGCTTAGACTTTTTTTTCAGCAGCTCTATCCCATCTCCTATTGGATGGGTCCCACCTTATTGTAAAAAAAGATGCATAAAATATTGATTTTAAAACAAATTTACAGTTTTTTTTTAATGGTTACGCCATTTGATGGTGTTTTCCATACACACTGTACATACATTAATCACAGTGCACATTCAGGAAGAAATATTGAATAAGCATCTTTTATATAGACACTCATGTCAGCACTTTTGCCGTTTATTAATTGAGTGGCACACTAACGCAGCTCTATACACAACACGTCTTTCTTGGGGACAAAAAGTTTGAGCCGAGTCATCTCAGGGTCCCAGTAAACCATGCTGTTTGTTTGTTTTGTTTTTGCACTACAAGCGCCTGAGGATTGCCCTCAGATAGCGCTAGAGCTGCCACTGGAACGCGGATTATTTCATCCGGGGGGTAGTCGGAGGTGAGGGGCAGTCAAATGTCTCCGGCTGGATGAAAAACGTAGGGTGCCACGGTCCTTGTTGGCAGCTCTGAGTGGTATTTGTTGGAATTCGCAGGCCGCAGCGAGCGGCCTCTCAGGAGACACCACGTGAAGGTTTCCAACTTTGTCTCCCTAAACCATGCTGTAAAAGAGTACATTTACCTGAGTCTACTCAGACTGACAACAAAGTGTTGATGCCATGTCTCCTGCAATGTAAAACTAAATATCACAAAATCTTGGTTGGAAAATAAAAAGTTTCTGTGCTCTACATTATGATACAGGCTAAAAAATACAATCGTATAATACCATTTACATGTCCTTGTTCACTCTCCACCATTTTGAAAGGTACAATGTTTTTCATCTCGGAAACTCGGGAAATTAAATCCACTGTTGAGCAGTACAAATATATCTTGAGAGGGTGCTCACTTGCAATTTTCGACTTTTCAAGTGACATTTTCAGTGATTATGACACCACATGAAGGCAGCATAATACAAACCCCCAGTGGAAAAACAGCATTGCTCTATTTTTCCTTATATTTTTTCCAGTGGTACACTTTAAAAAATTGACAATTACTCCTATGGAAGTGAAAATTATGGTATACTCGATTGTTATCCGGTAACTCATGATCAGTGTTTGAAAAAGTCTGCAGCACCAGACATTGGCCATTGAGTTTGACTCTTCATTTCTGGAGTCTTTGGATACTTCATTTTAACCCTAGCAGGCTCAAGGGTGGATCAGTTGGTACTTAAACTGACAGAATTCAATTCCCAACAATCGGCTGTCTTTCCAATGGCTACAAGGGAACTGTGTCTGGAAGAGCAACTCTATTGCATCATTTCAAAATAAAATAAATTATGCTACACAGTTTGAATTTTTAGATTTCACATTTTTTAACTCAGATAATTTCTAATCTATAGATAGTTTTCCTGTTGAGGCCTTCCATAACCTGAATATTTCGAAAGTAGAGACATACAAAAGTTGATGTTCTACTTTATCTAAAGCCCTGTTTCCATGTCCATATGACCATCAGTTATAATTCCCAAAAATTAAGCCGTTGACATTGTCAGAATATTTTGACTTGCTATCAAGCTCTCATTACACAGAGACACAGGCAGACATAGTCTTCCAGCTTCAAAGAATTGAAAACCTATTGGTTATTTTCAGAGTGAGCGCCTGACCTGGAAACAAAGACTTGAAATTATACTTTGAAATTAGAGCGGCAAATTAGCCTTATAATCAAGTAGATTGACAAATGTATTCTTTTGACATTTACCTAAATCACCTGTATAGCCAAGAAAGTAATTAAAATGACCACTCAAGTGTTAATGCTTTGAAGCATTGTAGTATCGGCAAATGCATCTATCCATTCATTTTCTACTTCAAATTGTATGTTTCTCATTAGGGTTATGGGTGTGCTTGCGCCAATCAAATAGAAATCACAATTTTCGTAGGTTTAATTTGTGCCTTTTTTTTATCCCAACATTACCATGTATGGAAACCTTTTTTTTTCTAAAGACATAATCTAAATAAATGAAAAATGTCACCATGTATTGTTTACCAAATTTGTGTGATACTGACTGGTGTTCATTTTGTGTCCACAGATTTTCAGAAGAGCTGACAAAGATGGTGAGTTGATATTGAATTCACTAACGGGAGCAAAGTGGAAATTTGTTAAATATGTCGCAAAAAATATACATAAAACAAAAATGAAGGCTGGGCACTCCTGATGAGTTAAAAGATGATCCTTTATAGATCAACAATTTCATTTCAATGTAATTACCCATATTTCCTGATCTATAAGTCGTACGATAAAAACTTAAATTCCATCAGAAGAAGACAGTGCACGTTATATATAGATGAATATAGGTTAATTTTGGTATGATATTTCATTTTACGCAGCAATATCTAGTGGATGCATAACGTAGTTTGCCCATGTCTGTACTAGACTCAGTGGTGTTTGAATACACAACTCGGACACTAATTATGAATCACGCGCAACACAACGGCAGGGCAGGTGGGACAAACGAGAGTGGGAGAAGCAGCAGCAGGCTGCGCCTGACACTCTCTAACAATTGATTGAGTTATTGCCACCAAAATTGTCATACAAATGACTACAATGCTAATTGTAAATTCAATTGAATAGAAGAGATAATTTAGATTAATTTGAAAAAAATGCAAATTAAAGTTGACCTTTTACTGTATATACAAAAATGCAGAAATAAATGTAATTCTTAATTTTCTTCTTTGCATTCCTTTGAGTTTATTGTTGCACTCTGGTCCAATAAAAAGCTGGTTTGCTGTATGTGAGTCAGATCCGTGCTTTGAACAAAGAGCTCGAGAGATCAAGCGCAATATAGAAGACTGACAGACTCGCAAAGGAAATCCAAACATATTCATGCATTTTCTATACTGTCATATAGAGGAAAAAAATCCCATCTCATCTCGGTGAAAAATGTGTATCACCTGCTGCTGGACAGCAACTGAGTATGTACACCATTGTGTGTGTCTTTTGTGACGGTAGTAATTGGGGGGCAAAAAAATCCACATTTGTAAGAAAACAGGGTAACAAGCACATCTAATTTACTTTACTCAAAGTCGTCAGACAATACCACTGTCTTCTCTAAACCAGCTGATCTGAATACAGACCATTCTTACAACCCTTTTGTGATTTGAATTGGTCCATACTACTCCTATTCTCTTCTACTGATGGAGAAAAAAAGCGTTAAAAGAGTAGGGTTTTAGAACTGTAGGAAAGATGGTTATTGTAAGAAAACTTAGATGTATGCAAAGTAATCTGGAAAGGAAAGGAAAGAAACCAGCGAGCTCAAGTTGACGAGGAGCTAATTTTAACCTTCCTCTCTTGGGAGAAGACCAGGGAACTGTTTTAATGAGAGGCACAAGGAAAGAGAGAACGGTGCGTATTGTGAGGAGTGACACAAAGGGATGTGCATGGAAGCAAGCCTTTAAAAAAAAAAAAGGAAAACATGATTCATTGGACAGATTGACTTCACATTTATTGTTAAAGAAACCCTTGGCCAATCGTACTTTAATTTGAATGTATAAATGTGCATCCCTGTTTTCAGCAAATGCACCTGCATCAGTAGGCACATTTTATTTGTGCTAGTCTGTAATACAGTCGAAGCTTAATGCATCAATGTATTCAAGCTTGTTTGCGTGACTTTTATCTTTAAAGGAGCGTGTGAGTGCTTGTGCATTTGTGTGGAGTAATCACACTTTAAAGGCATTGCTATGCTGCAAGGGCTGTGATGCAGTAGCCCAGAACGATTAAATATTCAATTGGCAGCGCCTACTGTAGTCTAAAGGTTTTTTTTCCTTGTAGAACCACCATACAAAGAGCAGGTGTATTTTGACAAGTTAAAGAGGATTTTTATAAAGCCCTACATTTGTCACTATTTTGATTTCAATTTGCTATTACATTCATACTAAAATCCCATTCCATTTATTCCCTACTTATTATTCACTTATTCTCTGCGGGGTGATGTGGAAGCTGGAGCAGGGAGCTACTTACCCTTGCTTAATCTTTAGTTAAAGGAATTTATTCAAATTTGAGGTGTTTTGTAGCTGCCTATGATGCAGGAAAAGAGGAAAATATATATTTAGGTTTTAGTAAATAGTAGTAGTATATGTATTTTTCTTTTCAATACCACAAATCTGTCTGTGAAACTTTTCCAAAAAGGGGCATTTGAAAGGTGAAAAAAAAAGTTTAATTCTGTTATGGTCCAGATGGCTTGAACTCTTACTGGCATGACAGGGAGATCCCACTGGAGATCTTTTCTACCCGAAATAGTGATTGTGGGCCTTCATGATCTGAGGTGCTTTGTCACTGCTGTCTCAGGGTCGTCAACAGCAGCTGCTTAAGTGCAGAAGTTGCAGCGGGCGTCCCTCATTTCTGTGATCACAGCTGAATTTTTTAACAGGACAATGCTGCAGTTTGCAATGCTTGCGATCAGTCTTTTGGATCGTGGACGTTCCCCTGATTTTAATCCAGTCCTTCATTCATTTTCTGAACTGCTTTATCCTCATTAAAGTCACGGGGGTGCTGGAGCTTATCCCAGCCGACTTCAGGCCAGAGGTAAGGGACACCCTGAATCGATGTCCAGCCGATCGCTGGGCACGAGGTGACAGACAACCATTCATGCACATTCATACCTAGAGGCAATTTAAAGTGTCCAATCAGCCTACCATGAATGTTTTTTGGAATGTGGGCGGAAACCGGAGTACCCAGGGAAAACCCACACAGGCCCAGAGCAAACGTGCAAAGTCAACACAAGTGGACTGACCCCGATTTGAACCCAGGTCCCCAGAGCTGTGAGGCCGACATGAAAACCACTCCCATCGCCAGGCGACCTGATTTGAATCCCATAAGGAAAATTAAGGGATGGACAGGGATGGACATTTATATGAATGACCTTCAGTTCTAGACAGTTTGTAAAGCCATCTTCACCACTAGGAAAAATGTTCCCAATCGCAACCGGCAAGCACTCGCAACAGGCATGTCCAAACACATTTTTGAAGCGGAATGGTGGAGCTACTCATTCTTCAGTCCAACTTTTTATTCTGGTTTTAACAGGTTTTTTGTGCATTTTTTTGTGCAATTGTCTTATCAGTTAACTTGTTTTCAATAAATGTGTTTTTCAAAGGGCTTTTTTTTCATGCTCTCCCTTATTTTTGTCATTTATAAATAGTTTATAGTGGCTAGTGTTTAACGTTGTTTAAAGAATTATCTTAATTCAATGTGAAATGATGCTCTACTTAATTTTGTAAATCTCTCACCAAATGATCAAAAATGTATTCGAGGGGACTATAAGAATCGTATTGTGATTGAGTTTCCATATCACTCATCATTCATTCATTTTCCGAACTCCTTATCGGCACAAGGGTGATGGAGGGTGCTGGAGCCTAGCCCAGCTAACTATCCGTTTCCTTCCAAATCCCCAAAACATGCACAGTAGGCTGGTTGGACACTAAATTGCTCCTAGGTATGAGTGATTGCGTGAATGGTTGTCTTTCTCCTTGTGCCCTGCAATTGGCTGGCCATCAATTCAGGGTGTCCCTCACCTGGTGCCCATAGTTGGCTGGGACAGGCTCCAGCACCCCCCGTGACCCTTGATGATAACTGATAAATGAAAATGAATGGCAGATCTTATCCTGATACATATTGACTGCAGCATATATCAAAGAAGATTATTTTGACAATTTCAATCAGTGGATGAGTTTTTAATTCTTTGCCCTTCCCTGTCCTGTGATTCATCCGCTTTCTGCTTATCGTCATGATTATGTTTGGCATAATGACAGTAAGCGGACAGGTTTTCAGGAAGCTTGTTTATCTTTGCTGTCAAGATTGGACAGAATTACATGCCCCTGACAGCAAACAGCTGCTTCCTGGTTTGGTAGCAACAAAGCAATGACATAACACCTCAACATCATACATACCTTTTTATTAATATTTGTAAATACTCTTTTCTTAATACTCAAAGTCTCAACATTAACATCTTTACTTTTTTTGTTTAGTGAAAACACAATTTCTTGAAGGTGCTGTAAACTCAAAGTAAAAATGAATACTAAATTGAAGTATTGGGTTCATTCATCCGACATACCCAACCTCGACTGTCTCACCCAAATGTGGGCAGACTATTCCGTAGTGGGTGCAGGTTTTACTTCCATCCAATCAGGAGGACATCTTTTCACCAATATAGTGTCCTATAAGTGGATTGCGGTCAAGTGCTTCTTATGCAGAATTCTTAATGGTTAAGATGTATGTGATGGATCGGTTGGAACACAAACCGGCATCCACAGCAGCCCTTTGTAACAAAGGGCTGCTGTGGATGCCAAGGGTTGGTAAAGGATTTGTAAACTATTCCACAAAGGCTTTGTGGAATAGTTTACAAATCCTTTACCAATCCCTGGTCTAAGCATTCGGTGGCCATCTGATGACCAATTAGAAGAGAGAGTTGGAAACTGCAGGCATGACCAGGAAGCAACTATCTGGTTAAACTCAATGTCAAAATGTGAAGCTGCTCTTGAAGATAGATTAAGTTTTCAATTTTATTCTAAGTAAACTTAATATCTTCATTAAAAGAGCAAATAATGCAAAGATCTTTTTTTTGAGTGGAAACAATGTTTTCACGAATGTGAATGAGAAGAATCGTGGTCCATCTAATTCTCAATTGGTTCTTGCCCGGAATGATAAAGGCGAACAATCATTCTGATGTGCCAGGTTACCGGCTTCCTCCCACATCTTAATAAACCAGGCATCATAGGCTGATTGAACATAATCCTTGTTTGTCATTGTGTCTTGCAATTGGTTGGCAACTATTTTAGGAGGTAGTCTACCTTGTGCTCATAATGAGCTAGCATAGGCTTAAGCACCCCTACAACCCTTGTTTGGATAAGTGGCACTGAAATGAAGGAATTAATTGTTTTGTGTTCCTTAATAAACACCGACACTTACATTGCTGGGGCATAAAAGTTGGGGCGGAAGGCCTAGATATGAAACGTGTTAACCCTCCCATCTATCTTGCTTTCAGACCATAATTCGCATAGTATCTCACTGTTGTATACTCGCTGGAGTTTCTATGATGAATTATTTTCCAAAGTGATGACATTCTTCTGGCATGTTTGCTCGATTTTCTTGAGCATAAGAAAAGCCTCTTCACCATTTGAATAGGAGAGGCTGTTGTCCAGCTCTAATTGATCCTGAACAGGCCAATAGGGATAGTTGCTTGGCACGATTCCACTGAACAGGTATTCGCCTTACAATGAATTCCAAGTGATAGGAGACCACCTGATGATACATTGAACATTTCATCTCATTATCAGTACACAGCCAGCTGTTTGTTTATACTGGTAAGCATGACAAAATTTTAGCACAGTACCGAGGACCCATTTTGACTATTGTACTATCTGTACAATACCAATTACAACACATTGTAATATGCCTTCCACTTTTGTTTAAAGGAAGAACAGTAATTGGACAAGCTTAAATGTAAAATTAAATTGTAACTTCTGAAAACATTGTTGAAAATTAGGACAAAGTCAGAAATTCATAGTCATTACCGGATGCTGTGTATCAAGTGGTGATGCTCTGTCAAGCCTCTCCTTTTAACAGTATTTTTTAATGAGTTTTCAAGCAATTAGCTTATTATAAGAAACTAACATTGCCCATAACACTTAAGTACTTATGGTTCTGTGTTTGTAAGCAGTCATTATGGAAAAATTAAAAAATATATAGTTAATTTTGCACCAGGGTTGATTTTGGTAGCCCTTTCACTTTTCGTCTTAGTGTCTGTCTTTTGGCCAAAAATACCTATTAGTCATATTTTTGTCTTTTCAAAATGTGTTTGTCTTTCTCTAGTTTATGTCAACAAATACTATTCATCTAGCTTTTTTTCGGCATATTCTCAGAATGTTTTAATCTGTAACAATTCAAAGGTTTTTGAAATAAAGGTTCCAACAAATTTGATTGTCATTGACAGGTGAGTAAACATTTAGACAGTCCAAATGCATTTTTAAGATTTTTAAGAAGTGCTGTTATTAAACATGACAAACAGTTTTGTCATGAAGTTAGGAGTGCAAAGAAAGCTTAAATACTTGCCTAAACCCATTTACACCAAAAATGTGCAAAATCCCTATTGAAATGAGAATTGAGTATTTACTGAAAGAAATGGTTTGTAGAAGATTTTTTAAAATTACATTTGAATATCAGCATTGTGAACTTTCAGATGCCACTTCAGATTTGTTGTAAGGTATTGTTACCACCAAATTTGTTTGTTTGTGGTCCCCAAGATGGTCATATTTTAAATATGACCAACTATAATTGTGCTGTTTCCGACTACCAAGCCCCGTTTATGAATCACCAGTGATGGAATGAGGCAGTATATTACATGAGTGACACCACCAAATCTGGTGATATAATTCGACGAACAATAATTGCCACACTTGTGAACTCATGACAGAAACTATGTACCATTTCCGTCTTCTCAGATGAAAACAGGTACTAATATTTTGTTACAGACATCCACGTTATGATTTTAATTCAATATTGTCACGTCATTGTTTTTCAAAGTTTTTCAACAAAAGATTTGGATTAGATTGGACAACTTTATTCATCCCGTATTCTGGAAATGTCATTGTCACAGTAGAAAGAGAGTGAGAATACAGGAAAGGCATAGTTACACTATGTTATAGTCTGCTTTTAATGAAAACAAGACAAAGTTGCTGTAACGAATGCCCATGTTTGGGAAAAGCTCAGTAGTTACTTGTCTAATTATACATTTTGTTAACACTTCCTGCATAACTTTTGGGAACCACTTGGTTGGTTGTTTGGTTGGTCGTTGGACAATTGTTGTGGGGTTTCACTTCTACAAGGTTTTCTGTTGAAGCAGCTCTGACAGACTCTGAGGAGTGTACAAAAATCATACTGCTTGAAGTATCAGAGGTATAATAGGAAATATCTGCTCTAGAGCTTAAAAACCAAGGGGTGTTTGTGTCACAAGAGGAGGGTTGCCATGGTGAGCTAAGATACATTGGTTGAAGCAGTCCTTGATGATCAGAAGCCCCTCAGTTTTTGTTCTCCATCTAAGAAGAGAATCTGGCTGCAGCTGTCGATTCCCCACTTCTATCCTAATGAGTTAACGGTTGGAGGCTTCTAGTCAGCAGTGAATGTGTGTTGTCTGGTTAAAAGCTTTGCACACCGCAGTGTGTATTTTTAGAAGAGTGGGGGGCATTTCTGTTATGAGATGAAAGTGCCAGGGGTACTTCAGGCATGACATTTACATGCCATCATTAGTGCCACGTCCTTGTTGGGTGTGTCTTAATCTGTTTGTTGTTCATGTAACAAGTAATTAACTCACACCAAGTGTTTTTTTGTGTTGTGCAATACACACACACAAAGTAGAGTACTACCTGTATTATTATTTTTTTCCCTAATTAGTTTTGTAACCCGGATTTTCCGTCTATTTGATATTGAATTAGCATAATTCGCTTAACAATCTTCTTTACTACACCATAAATCCTTTAAACATTTGTATATCACATTTTAATATGAAATGTGTATGGAAATGTTTATATATATATATATATATATATATATATATATATATATATATATATATATATATATATATATATATATATATATATATATATATATATATATATATATATATATATATATATATATATATATATATATATATATATATATATATATATATATATATATATATATATATATATATATATATCCAGAAATAATGAAAAAAGATTTTTTTAATAAACCGTTAAAATGAAGCAGTAATGCAAAGACCTTTCAATGGTGAGGAATTTTGAGTTGTAGCTCAATAAATCTACTGTTACATCGACAAAAAAGTCAAAGGAAGACAACTTTGTCTAGTTTTTACGCATTAGCTGATGCCAATAACAAAACAACCAAAGAAAAATATGTATTTTAATGGAATTGGTTAGGTGTTTTAGTAAAACTGTGACCTTTAAAAAAACAAATGAGGAAAGTCTATTTTGGTTAATCACTGTAATCTTATTGACATTCAAATTTTATATTACATTTCTCCTCCAGGAGCTGTGCCTCAAATCTAAGCCCTCAGTTGATGCCATATTATTACCTGGACTTATTTTCATATTCACCATCTGGCATAGTCAAACATCAGTCATAGCTCAAGTTTAAGCATGTTTGAATGTTTCTAGCCAGTTTAAAAAGTTTGCTTTGAAACCCTTGCTGAATTTCTAAGTCCTAAACAATTTCAAAAGATCATTTCTACATTGGTGACCCGGTGGGCGGGTGATTAGTGTGTCGGCCACACATTTCTGAGATCAAGGGTTCCATCTCAATTTCAGAGCTTCTTCTGTAGAGTTTGCATGTTCTCTCCAAGCTTCTGTAAATGTATCTGGGTACTCCGGCTCACACCCCAAAATATGCTTGATAGGCTGGTTCTCATCTCATTTTCTGAACCACTTTATCCTCCGGTTGAGCCTATCCCAGCTGACTTCGGGCCAGAGGCAGAGAACACTTCTGAACTGGTGGCCAGCCAATTGCTGGGCACAAGGACACAAACAACCATTCACACTCATAACTAGGGGCAAATTAGAGTGTCCAATCAGCCTACCATGCATGTCTTTGGAATGTGGGAGGAAAACGAACTACCCGGAGAAAACCTACGCAGGACTAGGGAAAACATGCAAGCTCCACATAGGTGGACCCACCTGAATTTGTCCCCCACGGTGAGGCCGATTTGCTAACCCCTCATCCACCAAGCCGCCGGTAGGCAGGTTGAACACTCGAAATTGCCTCTAGATATGAGAGTGAAAATGAATGGTTGTTTGTCTCATTGTGCCCTGTGATTGGCTGGCCACCAATTTAAAATGTAACCCACCAGGTGCCTATAGTTAGCTGGGACAGGTTCCAGCAGTACTTATGAGGATGAACTGTACGGAAAATGAATGAATAAATGAATGAATCTACCACAGTCAGCTCAAGGCAGAATAGTCATTTACCATTGGTCAGCAATACAAATAGGTCATCAAAATATTTTAACAAATTGTGACCCTAACTCTCTTTTTTTAATATGCATATTGTTATGAGCTTTATATGTAAAACATTCCACTCGCCTTTGTGGGATGGTTGGTTGGTGTAATCCACAAGTTCAAATTTGCACTGTCGCATTGACCATTTCTAGAGCACATCAGGCACTCTTTTGGAATCAGAATTCATATTTTATTCCTATGCTCTGCTGGAGCCACTCTCCCAATCTGGTGGTTAATGCTGAGAACAACAAGGAGAAAGTACTTTGGACCACAAATTGACAAACAGCTGCAGGCAAACCAAATGAACATTGTGCTGTTGGACAACAAGCACAAGAGAATAAAAATTGTGCCAATCCCAGGTTACGCCAGCAGCAAGAGGAGGGAATATGAGAAGGTGGAGAAGTACCAAGAGTGTAAAGAGCCAACAGAGCGGATGTGGTGGTAGGAGCACTCGGAACAGTAAACTACAAATTCATATCCAGTTGTACAAATTGGGCGTCCTTTACTGTTCATTTATCTACCGTTTCACCATGTAAACAACAATTACAAGTTTTATACGACATGGTATACTGACCTGGTTTTACAAACTGCCATTTTATAATCTGCCAATAAACACCATCACGCTGCATTAAAAAGCACTACTGTATGCAATGGCAGTCAATACTTTGCAGGTGAAGTAGTGTGTCTGGCTGTTAACAGGAACCATAAAACCATTTGTGCAAATGAGACATCCCTTGAGGGAGCAGGGGAGGCTGCCAGTCGGTTTCAGATAGTTAGATGTGCAGTCAAGGCAGGCGTTGAAATACATCCTCTTTAACTCAACATTAAAATACTGCAATTATCCGCCATCACATACGACAACTCATTACCAGAAAAAATACACTCATCTCCCCCAAAACAAGCACTCACACATCAATAAAGTTCCTCATGACCCTGCGTATAAAACTCAATCTCCACCCAGTAAATCTGCTGTGCAATTTTCTATGTTGTCACACTGCTCTCATCGCATGATTATGTTCAGCCAGCAGATTGATGATGATTACTCATTATTCTACTTTCCACTGTGCTACAAAATAGATAATAGTTAAGCGAAGGGTTATCGTTGAGTGTGGCTTATCTCTACATTTAGAAAGGCAGACCCACGCAGGTTGTTTACACAGGAACGTATCTTTCACTGAGCCAATTAGACATGATCACAAAGAATAATTGTATTATGGTTAAAGTTCAACTTGTTGTAGGGAAATGGTTTATTGAATGTTAAAATCAATGGTGGTAGTTTCTTTGCTCAAAACGAGTAGCTTTAACATTTTGCCCTTTAAAAAGTCATAAGACAGGTGATCTGACCCACTGACTTAGCTGCTGGATAGCTATACTCAAAAATGCAGTAATTAAGATGTATATTCAAAAGCTGACCTTTCCTGGACTATGTTCTAATGTGTTTGATTTTCACTCCCGTTTATGCCTCTTAACCTAACTGTGGCAGTAGCTGTTTTCGATGTCAACTCACATTGGGCCTAACTAGTGTTGTACCTGAAAATAAAGTTCATAATTTAGATAAACCTGAACTCACCATAGTGTGTTTTAGCCCGATTAAGAATTTTGTGAACTCTGTCTAAGTCTTTTAGAGCCCTCCAAGACACACCGTAAACAATTCCTGATTTAAAGATGGGCGAACTCCAGTATTTAGTGGTACCTCTACCTTCGAAATTAATTGGTTCTACAACCAGTTTTGTAACTTGGATTTTTTTTTTGTAAATTGAGCAGTATTTTATTTATAAATTTGCTAGTTTCATCCACGGTTCTAAAAAAAACTAGACATAACTAGACATTTAAAAATTTTCAAAGTGCCCCAATTTTGGATGAAAGATATGGATGTTTTGACAAATTCAACTGCTCACCGTCTAGGTTATAGTTTAATTGCTCTCGTATGAGAGCAAAGCGCCACATTGACTATACATTCATCTCAGCCAATGCAAGTTTCTTTAGCAACAATCAATTTGAGCTCTTCCAAAATTCACACTTAGCGGTACCGGTGCATGGTTAGTTTATCATTAACTTCCCGCAGAGTTCCTGTGACGTGCCCAGAGTATGCGATGTCTCTATGGCTTTGCCTCCAATTATAATGACATCACAGCGCCTTCTCTGTTTTATCAAAAAATCCAATATTTTTATTGTGTATATATAGTATTCCTTGGATTCCACACATCATTTTAGTATACGTTTTTATAAACATTGATCTATTTTTTTTTAAAAGTCAGCGAGAGAGACCATGTATCCTTTTAGTATTTTTTAAAATTATTTTTCCTTTTTTATTTTGCAACGAGAGAGAAGACCTGAACCTGAAGTAATGATTAATATTTCAGACCCGACTTGACCCGAATTTCAGGTCGGGTCGGGTTTCGGGCTCGGGCAAAAGATCTCACCTATAGGTGGCAGTAATAGGGAAATGGCGGGATTTTAGGTTTACAGTCATTGTTGAGGAGAGGACAGAAAAGGGTCATTTTTAGAGTAAGAAATTTATTATTTTTTAACAGGATTTTAATGTGAAAATAACATGTATATATTTTTTTGGATTTGATGGGGGAAACCCTCAGGTTGATGAATGGATTTGAATCTATGATCTTTGCAGTGTGATGTGGATGTGCAAACCACTCGCCTGATACAGATTATAAATGTAAAGCAGAATGTGTACAATGCTACTGTAGTGCAGGTAGTTAGTTGCATGTGTATGTTAAGGAGGCAGAGGTCCCAATTCTCATTGTGATAATATATAACAATTTCTGTTTTAGAGTGAACATATGTGATAGTTTTTTTTTCTCATTGTTGATTTTTGTTCCCCCCCCTCCCTCCAACAACATCTTCTTACCTCCCTTATGCTGTCAAGGCTTTAGATTTGGGGCTCTGCATGATGGGTTGTCATAGCAACAGGAAGGGGGAAGTGACCCTGCTTTCAGAAAGAGGACAGCACCGTCTTACTCTCGCTGTACGTGTGTACGATAGTTCATCCACTTCATATCTTTGTCTTACATTGCTCAAACTCGTATTCAAAACAAAATCCCCCTTGTCTCTACCTTATTAACTGGTCTTGTCTATCACATATTGTTTTTGTGTCGGGATGTGTGTGTGCGAAGAACTCAATTTTTGCAACAAATTATTGTAACAGATCATTCAGCTTCTTTCTGTTCTCCCTAAAAAATCACCACATCCTCCCAGGAACACAAACATCACAAACTATTTTGTATATAATTTAGCACTTACTCAAACATAATTTTAAAATATGTAAGATGATTGTGTGTGGCTACTGTTTGTAGTATTCGGAGCACCAAAATTTACTACAGTGAACCATCATGTTTTGGCTGCATGAGGTTTTCTTCTACAAATTAATTACCAATATTAAGTACAGTTTGATTTTGTGATGCTCTTGATAGTAATGTAATATGTAAAGGAGGTTTTTGCATTTTCCTCCGTTGTTCATTTTTATTATTATTATTATTATTATTATTATTATTATTTTTATATTTGTATTGAAGGGACCCAGTGGGTGAATATATCTATCCAAAATGGGATAGCATATAAAGTATATTTTCGAGTATTGATCTCAAGTTGAAATCTTTAGTGTTGAGACAAGCTTAGCATTCGTTCTTTAATATATTCAAATATTGATAATAATAATCGGACATAGTTTCAATACACAGGCCAATAACCAATTTAAAGCATTAAGCTATACATTATTGCCAATTCGGCTAATAGCCTGTATCAAATAAGCCTGTAACAGCTCACAAAAAAGTGGCTTTTAGCATTTTTCTCCCTGGGACCAAACAGTTCAGCAAGTTAGCAAAACTAAATATAATATCAACAAACAATGGCTGGTCTGGTATAAAGTTGTTAGCAAGTTGGTTTCACAGTTCTGAGAGTTTGATTCCAAGTCTGGATCATCCTGTGTGGACTTTAGCATGTTCTCTCAGTACTTGCGTGGGATTTCTCCGGGTTCTCCACTTTCCTCCCACATCCCAAAAACTGCACAGTAGGCTGGTTGAACTATTTATTATTGAGGACTGTGAGTGGATGCTGCCTGACTCCAGTATATGTGGTCTCACAGGACACAACTGCAGCCAGACACCTCTTACAACATTTACTGTCGTGCTTCTTCTCCTTCATTGGCCAATTTCCAAGTATATTTAGTGGGCTTTCTTGTACGTAACAGTAAATTGGGTCACTGCTAAAATAAACACCAGTGCCAGGCTCTCAGTGATGCTTAACTGCAGTACCTTGGAGGGTCAAGTTAGAAATATTTAAATCAGATTAAATATAGTAGCTCAGTGCAGACAGAATTGGAAAGGCAGTCCTGATACTGGGAACCAACCAGCATCAAATTGGGCCATGTGTAAAAGCATCTCAAATCATCATTCTTGCTGTTTTTTTCTCCGTTATTCATTTTTTTATTAAATATATTATCTCAATCAGACAAGTTTTCCCCGAGGCCCAGGAGACGAAACTAATTGTGCATGACGTAACAGATCAGAACAAAAAAAAAAAATTCATTTTCTTCCCCTTGTTCTTGTTGGAATAATTCCAAAGCTATGAATGTGTGATTGAAACTGTTTGATTCTGCCTGGCAGTTTTCTGGAAATCCATTTAGGTTCTACCCTACCTAACGCCCATAGTTAGATGGGATTGGCTCTAGTAGCTCTGCAACCCTTGTGAGGATAACTGGTACATGAGATTAATGAATGCATACAATTGAGATATCTTGCAGCATTCCCATATATTCCTCTTTTTGTTTCTTTCCATGCAAAACAAAATAATTGATAAAATTACCATTTCATTGTTCTTGATAATACCTTCTTAAAAACACATCCAAAATCTATGCATAGATGACCTGAAATATTAAGATGGTTTTGTTATGATATATCTTCACAATTATAAATAAATGAAAAGAAACAACTTGCACGGGCCGCCGACGCCGCGGGCATGGGCCGTCGAATCGCCGGCCGACTGCCCAGGAAATTAAACTTCCATTTCGGTCCTCCGTGCCATCCAACCATAAATTAGCCATCAAGGAGCTTTATTTTTGGATAAGTGCAATGAGATCAAACCCACTACCGGGCTTAAATGGAATCTCAACTTCCACGTTTCTCCGCCTCGACGTCCTGCCATCCTCGCTGGCCAAAGTGCTCTATTTTTGGACAAGGCCAATAGGGGGGGATTTCTATAAAAAAATAAAAATAAAAACCCCTTCGCTGTTGCTCTCTGACGCCCAATTTGCCGAGCAAGTTTTATTTTCAAGTAAGCACCACGGGGTAAGGTCGCAGGGGGCTCACATTTCTGATAAAAATCCACCCTCACAGCAGCACCCAGCTGCTCAGAAAGCTTTATTTTCGGATTTCACCGCCCGCTTCCCCCCATTTTTTTCTTCAGTGCTAAGTCTTCTGTATTCCACCATTTTCTCAGTGGCAAGTGGAAGACTGGGGAGTGTCTTTGGTGTGGATTTTCACATTTTTATGAACTTTTTTTCCCCCCAAACAAATCTGCGATGTAGTGAAGCTGTGAAATCTGAAGCCACGAGGTGAAGGATCACTGTATGTATATATTTTGGGAGGTACTCAATTATCAGTTCAAATAATCAATAATAAATATATGAAAAATGATACCAAAAGAATTGATAATGTCAGCCCTGTATTGGTAATTCAGAGCACCAATCACATAAAACAGCAATTTAATGCATACCAACATCAACATAGACATAGTACTATGTCCAATCTTTAGATGTATAATTAACAAAATGCAACACTGCAGTGAGGAAAATCTCTTGTCCCTCATTGCAAGCACAAGCTTCCCTTTCAAAACACTCATGCCAGTTTATTCTATGGTTGACATACAACAAACTCCTATTTTCTGCTATGTTGATGGTTGATGCTTGTTAAATTAAATGTGCAGACTACCTTGGCGTGTGACTTGTGTTAACATAAAAAAAATGTATATAGTAACTTGTATATCCTTCATGTTGTTGTTAACATTAAGAAGGGATTACTGGGCAGTTGCATAGTAAATATTAAATGTGCAAATGCTTTAAGAAGACTTCAAACATAAGAATTTGTTATGGTCGGACCATGGGATTAACAAAATGTGCAAATCTCTGTCCCTTTCTCTAGTCTCCAACTGTGCGATTTCCTTTTTCCTCAGTTTATTTAACAGACAATTGTGGGACATTTTCTGCACTGTCAAGGGAAGTAACTTGGTGTCAAATGGAAGAGAGAGACATTGAGGGTTTAATATTACCTGGGGCAGAAATATTGTCACTTTTGTGTGCAATCCGGAATTACGTGAACAGAGAAACACCCTCCCAACTGAGTAGCTCAGCTACTGTACTGCCCAACACTAACTATTAAACATGTTGTGATAAGGCCAATTTTATTTCTTTCTTTTTTTGGAATTAGATGCTCTCGGATATATTTGAAACCAGTAAACAAAGGAGGAAGGATAGAAGCCCACTTTTTTAATACCACAATTGTGTTTTACTCTCTCTGCGGCTGCAGGCTTCGTGTTTTTTTTTTTTTTTTAGTTGTGATGCAGTGGCCCCACAGTTCAACCTGTATCCAGTGAAGCACACTCAAGGACAAGCACACTTTGAGGGCATGGAAATGAATATTTGATATCTAGCTCTGCATCATGTGGTGAGACAATCAGTCATATGAGCAGTGAAACCAGGAAAAAAAAACATCCCTCGCTTCAGTCCACCACGCAGAGAAAAGCTTTTAATGGATCGCTAGGAATAGAAAAAAAGCAAATGTGATTTTAAAGAAACTACAGTACTGTCTGGACCATTATGACTGCAATTTCCTCTGTATTTTTTATTTAATGAGGAAACGGTTAAAGATATGTGTATGTGTATATATATGTGTATATATATGTGTGTATGTATGTATGTGTATATATATATATATATATATATATATATATATATATATATATATATATATATATATATATATATATATATATATATATATATATATATATATATATATATATATATATATATATATATATATATATATATATATATATATATATATATATATATATATATATATATATATATATATGTGTGTTTTTTTTTTTTAAGTACTGTATATTTGGGGGGGTTGGGAGAGTTGTTTGTGTGATACAGCTTCTCGAATGTAACCTATGCAAGGGTTCTTTACTACTTTTTACTATTTCATCATAATTAAACTGAGCAAGATATAGGTTTGCCTGATTGCTGAGCTGCTGCAAAAGAAAAACAGAATAAATAGAAATCCTTGCAATCAAATTGAAAACTACTATTCTGAATATGTCAGCAATACTAATATATGTGATCAATGTGTTTCTGTGTCCACCAGATGATGGTAAACTCTCTCTAGATGAATTCCAGGCTTTTTTCTCTGATGGCACGCTGAATGAGGAAGAGCTGGAAAAGTTATTTCATACTATCGACTCTGATAACACAAGGTGAGCACAAATACGACATTTGGAGTTGTGAACTCTTGCCAACTCAGCATTTTTACCTTACATCCAAGATGGTGGCGCACACAGGTGCAGCGACTCATGGCTCTCCAGTTTACCAATTTCATCATACATATGATGACAATTCGGCTTTTGTCGTGTCAATGATGGTGACAAAGCCTATGTCCGATTATTATTATTTTACTTGCGCATATCGGGTTATTCTCACGCCACACCTTACATTTCCAGATGTTAAAACCGTTCTGGCGGCATCACGTTCTGCCTGACGCCAGTCGCGTCTCACACGTAATTAGATTTACTTTGCAAGGGTGAAAAGTAGAGCATCCTGGTTAAGTGAACAACAAAATAATACCTATCACGAAGATGATGGATTTGTATCAATCTCAAATTTCCAAATTCCAATCATAGTAAATATTTCAGTATAGTTTAATCTTCATCTCCTTATAATAAACACAACAATCAATTTAAATTCATTCATTGTAATTGAACATTTTTTTGGGGGCAATTGTTAATGTCAGGAAACTATGAAATCTTCTCATCATCTTGGTTTCCACTGTTATTTTCCAGTCATTAATCAGTCAATTGTAGATGCGCCATGAAGACCTTCCTTGGCTGGCTCTCATTAAATCATTGTATGTACCAATCAGGCCGATATATTTTGCAATCAGGAGAAGTGTACAGGGAGCTGAGTAATCACCATCGGTTTTGATAATTTACATATCCTTAAAAAAGAAGTGTAGTGTATAATGTAGCCAGGGAGAACCAAAAGCAATTTCTATTGTTGTTAAAGTTCAATTATATTTAATGATATATATGCAATAGTATTAACCACGACCAAGTTATTATTTTAGTGGCAGTTTGAGAAAAAGCAATTCAGACTAATGATATTGCCTGTTTTCACATTATATATATATATAACTCAACACCTGGGCGGGTGCAGTTAAGAAATATGCAATATATTCAATGGTGCTTGACACCGACACAATAGTGTGTTGCCATGTAAAGACAACAACAGTTTTGATTACCACAAGTACATCAAATCTGAAATTACACTCTTAGACATGGGTAAACTATGGTCTGAGGGCCACATATGACAATTGGGGCTATTCTTTTATGCCTGTTTTAGTCCTCCAAACTTTTTTTTTCATCCTTCTTCTATACTGTGCATCCCTGCAAGGGTAGCGGGGCTTGCTGGAGCCTATCCCAGCTGACTTCAGGCAAAAGACAGACCACACCCTAGCTAGAGTGGTTGCCAGTCAGCCGTAGGGAATACAAAGACAAACAATCCGTCGACTCAAAACGACTGCCTTGATCAGGAGTGGGCAAACTTTTCGACTTGCTGGCAAGATTGGATGCTAAAATTTGACAGAGGGCCGGGCCAGAGGCATTTGGACACGCAATGTAATTGATCAAACCTGGGGATTGAAATGTAAGAAAAAAGACAATTGTTGGTGATTTTTTTTTTCAAATTTACTTTCAACATTAAGAACATATCATTGAACGAAAGAAAGCAGTCTTTAAATTGAGTGATGAGCTGCATGCTAATTATGCTACTGTACTGCTGCTGTGCGTACATGTGCAAGTTGCTATTTTTAACACAGTAGAGCACAGGTGTCAAAGTGGCGGCCCGGGGGACAAATCTGGCCCGCCGGATCATTTTGTGTGGCCCAGGAAAGTAAATCATGAGTGCCGACTTTCTGTTTTAGGATCAAATTAGAATGAAGAGTATAGATGTATATTAAATTTCCTGATTTCCCCTCTTTTAAATCAATCATTGTCATTTTTAATACATTTTTTCTGTTTTCAGTTCAAAAATCATTTTGTAAAATATAAAAATATATTTAAAAAAGCTAAAATAAACATTGTTTTAGATCTATAAAAAACTGAATATTCTGAGCTCTTAATCCAGTTCTTTTAATCCATTCATAAAAATTAAAAAAAATCTAAATATTATATATAAAATGGTCCGGCCCACGTGAAATCAAGTTGACGTTAAAGCAGCCCGCGAACCACATCGAGTGACACCCATGCAGTAGAGAAACTCACATTTCAGTGGGAACTGTGTTGTTGTTCTCTCTTTTTTGCCAGTGCCAAAGGTCTAGGCTAGTACACCATCTATTGAGGAAATGAGGGTATTGGAGGGGAAAGGGAAATTAATGAGGTAATTGATTTTTCCTATCATTTCGAAAACGTTGGCGGGCCGGATTAAGAAGCCTAATGGACCCTATATGGCCCGTGGGCCGTAGTTTGCCCATGTTGGCCTAGACTGAAGTCAAGCGAGTGAACCACTCCATCACAAGGGCATCTTCAGTTCTCCAATCTGTAATTAAAAAATAACAATGAAGTTATTTTGGAATTCCAATTTGTTTGCAATTATTAAATGCCTATGACAGGTCAAAATGGTTAAAGATTGTCATCTATGTTTGGCAGTTGGTTGCAATCAACTTTGCATGTCAACCCTCTCTTAAAATGAGTGGATTCAAAAGTGGAGTGATATGATGTCACACCCGGTTTGATACATGGCCACTCATCTTGAGTTTTGAAAGGGCAGTGTATCGCTACATTAATCTTCTTGCAGAGCTGCCATTGTCAGCTAAATTTACATGAGTTTAGAAATGACATCAACTTCTTTTTACTGAAATCCTTGAAAGTGTATCACTCTCAGGCTTTTTGCTGTATTCAGACCCATGGCTTTTTGCTATACCCAATAGTCCAACTGGAACATAACGAGCTTCACTTTGAGTTCAAATCTCTGAAAATGAACAACTTGAATGCTGTACTTTATTAAGTCACATTTCCAAACTCTATGAGGACAGATTTTGACTTTGTCTGTCTTGGCCCACAACTGTGAGGAAACATTCATTATCATCCGCATCAACAAAGCTCATCACATATCCAAATTTATTGACCGACTCCATGGCTATGTCTGGATAATTTCCAGACCTACTAAGCGTTCTATATAATTTAAGTATTAATTATTGTATAAATATTTTTCAGCTGTTGTTAAAATGGCCTTTGGTAAACGCCATTCAGACCTTGTGCTACTCAGAGACAACACCTGAATCCAATTTGGTGAAGGATAGATTTATATTATTTGCTTATCTGAGGGGCTTCATTCTCTGTGAAATAGGAATGGAAAAAGTAATTTAATTTTTCAAGCATTTCATTGCATTTGTATTATTTACTGAACAATCATTCAGGAGCTGAACAGATGGGGACTTTCTATCCATCTCATCCAATGCCCAGTCATCAGTTACTATTTGCCAGTCTTCTGCTTGGCATTAATTCTTCTTTTTTTATCTCTCCATCCATGCCTCATTTTTGTTAATCACATCTTTTCCTGCCCCAGCAGACAAAAAATGAAGTAGATCGGACTCTCGCCAAGTGTGTGTTTGCATTGTTAGTTGCATGTGAAATCCTATTTCTGATCCTTTTCTTGTCCTTCTTTCCTTCTTACCCTTACCACTCCTGCGATCCGCTGTGATGTGATAGTAATGTTGACACAAAGGAACTTTGTGGTAAGTATAATCCGCACACAAGAACTCCTGCACACACATAAAAAGAACATTTGATCCTAGGCAAATACAGAGGATCAGCAGTTCCAAATATTTTCCACCTAAAGCCATGTGAAGAATATTGTGACCTTTAGATAAACACTCTTAAACAATTGATAGGTGAAGGTATATTAAGCAAGTAATTGGTGTTTTTTAAACATCTTTACTTAGTCACTCCACATCATTAAGTGTATAGGCACAGATAACATATTCAATGGGTGTGAATTTAAGTAGTTTCGGATGATGGTGGTAGGTTTGAGTTCCTTTGGGGTTTGTTTATTTATTAATTTTATATTTTATTTAAATATGCTTAGGGATTTCCTTTTGTGTTACTTGTCCGTGTGATTCCACATTGATTTCACTTGTGTTCCCTCTCTTCTGGTCATCGTTGTCTTGTCAAAACTTGTCTGTCTAATTAAATTGTTTTAGAATGAAAATGTGCACTCGTTTCGGCCCTTTGTGGAATAGTTAGGAATTCCTCGTTCTTTCAATTGTTATGTCATTTTTGATGCACAAAGTATGTGGACCAGTTGGTTTGGTCACTGTAACACTGACATATTAAGTAAAAAATAACATTGTTTTTAATGAAAGGACAGTATTAATGTTATCTACATGCCTATTTGTGTTAAGATTACTTTGCCAAGCACATGGGGGACTATGAGGGAGTCCTGGCCTCACTGGAGACACTCAACCTTTCCATCCTCAAAGCCATGGACTTCACTAAAAAGGTGGTAAAAATATCCGATGCTTTAACTTCTTTTAATTCTACTGTCTTTTATACTATATATTCAATGTGTGTTTAAGATATATATGTGCTTATAATACACAACCATCAGGAATCTGAAAATGTGAGCACTATGTAAAACTTGGACTTACAAACTATTCAAAACCTGTAGAAGAAAAAACCCAAAAGCTGTAAACCACGGGTGGTGTTAACTGAAACCTTCCATTATCCGGGACTCCTTTAGCGCTATATGCTATGCTCTTCAGAGAATATTCTCTCAACCTTGCGAATCACACCCCTAAAAGACCTTAAGAGAAAGACACAACACAATGTGTAGTTTAAGGAGTGTGTAGCCATGCTGTTCTTGCTGGCGCTACAGGGTGCAATGAAACCTTTTAATACCCTATTTACCACACTCCACATGGTGTTTGCTGGTCTGCTGTTGAGTGTCAGCAATAATGGAACACATTCACATGGTGGACTATTGGAAAATGCCATACTGTTAATTTTATTTCTCGAGTTACAACCTTTTTCTAACACTTATTGTTATATTTTGCCTGCCAGCGTTTTTGTGTGTTGTGTGGGTCTCTGTGGCGTTCATACTTTGCAATTACTTATCTTGGTCAATTCTATATATAGCAGCTGGGCCACTGCACCTCCAATATTCAGTCGATGTTAGGAATTGTATGTCTGTCCTTTGGTGTGCACTGAAAGACCATTTCCAGTGTCTTGGTTCTACTATTTCTACTTATATATCCTGTCTTATTGTTTTTTTCTAACCTAACGATGCACCGCAGCCAGAATTATTAAAAAAGAAGAGGCAAATCTTTATGTTATATGATTTTAATTGCTGTTAAAAGATTTGGTCGTTATGTAAAAGATCCTCCCAAGTTTTTAGATGAATATAAACCAGATCAAGCTTAAAATAGTCTTCTCTGCGATTATATGGCTTACATTTGCTGTTTGAGTTGTTTGTTGTTTTTGTACTGGTTGAACAATAAAATCATAATGCTACACCAGCGTTTCAGAGAGGAAAACCATGCGTTAGCTGGATTAGTGTAAGGCACATTATTTTGGAGTCAGCCAGTATTTCATTGCTCACCTTTTAACTCATTAAAGAGGTACCACATCACCTCCTTTCACTGACCTGCCTGTACATTTGTAAGGTTTTTTAAAACCTTTAAATGGCCGAGTACCACAGTACTTGTCCATCCTCATTCTGTGCTCTGTGCCTCAGGTCAGCTGATTGGCAACTTGAGATTCTGAGGTTCAAGTGGTGGCTCAGAACATTTTCAGTCTGCGGCCTAATGAAATACAATATCGAAATAGTCTGCCTTTTAGCCTTAACAAATCCCTATATTTTCCATTCTAAAAGGTTTTTGCCCCTATGCCTTTAACACAGCATGAGACTAAACACACAAAGGGCAACACATATTTTACATAAATATTCCTGCCCTCCACTTATTGTAACAGTTGGTATGCTGCATTTTACCATTTACCCCTCATTGACCCTCTAAAAATCAACATGGTGCCAGGAGAGGGATAAAGATGCAGGTTCTTTTACTGCAAAAGGACGATTGGGAAACAACTTTTATTTCTTACCCTCTCAAGGATTTTCATATGCCCACCCAAAGCCATCTTTGCAGTGAATGAGCATTTTACAAGAGATAACTTACAATGAGTGTAAATTGAAATTTGCTCTTGGTATGAACGGCAAGCCGTAGAAGAATGGGTCCATTTGCAAAACCACTTAATCCTCACAATGATCGTGGGGGGTGCTGAAGCCTATCCTGCTGAATTGGTGGCCACCCGATTGCAGGGCACGAGTACACAGACAACCATTTACACTCATTCATACCTATGGGCAATTTTAAGTGTTGAATCAGCCTACTTTGCATGTTTTTGGAATGTGGCAAGAAGCCGTAGTACCCAGAGAAAATCAACTCGGGCTTGGGGAGAGCCAAGTCACAAATTCTATGCCGATAATAGGTACAACCAAAAGCAGTACGACCGAGTCGGCGAGTAAACTAATGATGCAAATTACCAAAATAATCACAACGTAAAGTAGAACCGAATGAAGGCAGGAGAACTCGGAACGAGTGTTGGAAACACAGCGGTCATCAAAAGAATAGTCCGATGATCAGCTGACTGGGACAGTTGTCCTTAAATACTGGGTGCAACTAATATGCCGCAGGTGTATTGCACAGCCCCACTCATTTGGCTTGATCTTTTGCCGAAATTACACAGTAGGAAAGTTCTTTTGAATAAAAACATAAAAAAATAATATTACATTGATAATAGTACATTGATTGATACCTAATATGTTGATTTCGTTCAGCATTTTTTGTTTTATACTAAAGATAAAAATTTGCAGTTTAAAACTGGCAATGCGAGATGTGGTATCAAAACTAATAAAATGGTAGTATATAAAGTATTAATTTTCATTCATTGAACAATGTGAAGCCTGTTTGACTCAAAACCCACTGAATATACTTATATCAATTAGTGCAGCTGTGGTATTTCCAATCTCTATTTTTTAATTCTTTCATTTTCTAAATCGCTTATCTTCACAAGGTTCGCGGGGGGCACTAATCATTATTTTGATGGCAAATTATCATCCAGCACATGTGGCATTGTTGGAGTTATGCCAGACCATCTTATCATCAAGTAATTAGTGATAGTTCGGAAATTAGGTTATCTTCTCAGATTTCTATGGGTATTATTAATATTCACAAACCCAATGATGCACAAAGGACGTTAAGATAAAAGATGACTCTTCCAATTGTGATTGCAGACACCTTGGAAATAAAAAGCCAGTGTAACACATGAAATATACTACTAAAATATGACGTATATTTTATTTTAATGTTAACCAGCGAGAGAAACCACTAACTCAAATTCAAAGGAGCATGATAAAATCTTGACTCTGACCAATTCTTAGCTGGGTTTCAATATATTTTCTTTTTTTGCATGAGTTTGTAATACCTATACTTACCCACTAATAGCACTAATGTTAATTTCAACATTCTCTACAATATATATACACATCATTGTAAATGTGAATGGTTGTTTATTTCACCATGATTTTCATTCAATGTATGAAAATTAATGTATAAACACATGGGTATACTCCTCTGAGAATGTATGCTAGTCTGACAGGACACTGGGTTTAATGTTCTCACCCACCGTTATCTAAAAGAAAACTCAGGCCCTTAATGAGCAAATGTGCAATCTACCACACTTTAAATTTTCATCAAACAACAGGTAAATCATGCTGTTTCTTTCCATGCAACAAATGTTAACAAAATATTCTGTTAAAAATATTCGACCACCAAAGAACGTGGCAGTCATTGTTTTTTTCTCATCATTTGTACTTTAGTTTCTTATAAAAACAAAGAAACCATTTCACATTCTGTTATCACATGGCTAGTTGCAGGAAATTATAACTTTTTTTTCTTCAAAACAGCTGATTAATGATTTATAGACACCGCTTTCATGGGATGTCTGCAGTAAGGTTTAAAAGTGATAAATTGCAACTTGTTAAGTACCTTAGTCAGCTTAATGTGAGTTTATGCATCACTGAGAGCTGCTGAAAGGTGGGGAAAAAAACATTCAGAATACATACATTTTAACAGCATTATATACAGCATTTATACAGCATTTTAATCCTAATTTTATTGACAGTTTTGGATTACAGTAGGGTTGAAACATTCTCCTCCTTTAACCATTCACCCTTTTCTTTTATTGTACAATAGAATTCAGAGAGTGTTCTGGAACAACTTTAATTGGCTTGAAAGTGTATTTAAATAAACATTCTTAGTGTGTATGTGCAAGAATTTGTTAAATTTCCTGTCTTGCCGAGATGCCTATTTTAATTAGACATTTCATATAAGAACTGTAGTTTTTGTACACACATTTCACACAGAAACACCATCCATCTATATTGTTAGGCCTGTCTCTTTTTTTTCTAAATGTGTTCAGGAAATTGTAACACATCCCCCTTCATATCTTCCTTCTCACATGTTTTTCATCATCTTCTCCTCTTTCATCGCTTCTCCATTTTGCCCTAGCATCTCATCTCGTCCCCAGGCTTACAGTAAAATAGATCATGGTGAGGGAGGGTTTCATTATAAAATAACATGAGCAAACTTGAGCATGAATCCAATCAACGGAGGAGAAAGAAAATAATGAGAGTTCTTTAGTTATGGCAGAGTAGAAGTTAAGAGTTTGGGGGGAAAAAAACAAGTGGTCGATTTCAGGAATACGTTCATAGAGTCAAGGGCAAGTTTATGCAATATATGCACATGGCAAACAGCATTGTTGTACCTTTAAAATTAGAATGATTCTAAAATATATTTTGAATTATATTGGATTAAATATTTTTATCACATCATTCTAGAATGTAAATTAGTCTTATCTTTTAGATCTTTTCTTAGATCTATTCTTATAGATCTTAGAAACAATATATAGATTATAACTACAAAATGTAATGGTGTTTGGTCCCCAAGGGGATAAATACATGTCGCTGTCTACAGATAGTCATTGACACTTTTTTTCCATCTTTAGTTCTTGCAAAATGCACCTTCCTTAATCCTGATTTATTAAATATTGATTGATGTTGCAGGTCAGTATGGACATTGCTTGCTTTTGTGTTGATTAATAGCACAGTTGGGTCAGAATAAAAAGATGAATGTAGGCATGCCTCTATGTCCACAGCCTGTTTCGACGACCCTAGGGATGAGTGATGGTTATTCCTATGGCTCAGTGAAAATTTAGTGTTGGAAATTTCATCCAAACTTACCATTTCTATGTAAATTAACTGAGGTTTTACATTATACTGCTAGGCCAATGTGATATTGGTAAAATTGATCGGGGTGTAGGCGGATTACCCTCAAAAGGCCAGTTTTGTGGTACAGATTGAAGTAGGATATAATTACAACACGTATATGTTTCATTGAATGAACATATTACAATATTATTATTTTTTTCAGTGGATAGCCTACTGTGATACATGCTGTTTCTCATAAGTTCTGCAGATGACAGTTGCATGTGTTTCAATCGCTATTGTCTAAATAAACCAAGAAAAAGAAACTACAACCTGTAGTAAAAATTAGAACAGAAGTTAGAAAAAAATACAGAATACTAACACTATGAAATTTCACGAATACGGCATAAATAAAGTCATCCAATCCAATTCAATATCCACTGACAAGAGTATCCTACTCCTCTTCATCTGCCTAAAACTTGAAAAAGGCTGCTGTACAAAAAGTACTGCAGCAACAAATTTCATAACGTGATTGTAGCCATCTGCTGTTCTATTATGTGCAGATGCACTGATTAAAAAATAGTTTCATTGCTTTGAGAAGTTAGGCGACAGTCACAAATTTAAATTGACACTAAAGTTTGGAGGTTCTCTCCAGGCCTGCTAGGGTTTTCTCCCGGTACTCAGATTACCTCCTAAATTCCCAAAATATGCATAGTAGGCGGGATTGACACTCTAAATTGCTCCTAGGTATGAGTTTAGTGACCCTTGTGAGGATAAGTGAGTCTGAAAATGAATGAATGTATTAAAGTACGTTTTAGTTACAATGCATTTTACTTTATAATAATGGCATTTGTCTGGCTTTAAAGAACATTTGTCAGATCCATCTTCAAGGTTGTCTTTAAAAATGACTTTACAATGCATCATAATTTTACACAGCCAGTTTTGGTCTCATCAGTCACAATATTGTGCACATTGGTTGGTCATCACTTCCCTAATTGTGTCTGTGAATCAGTTTATACTTTTGTGCTCGTGTTGTGGAAAATGCACAATTGAATTGTATGATGTAGCTGCTCAGATTTTTTCTGAGGTGGAGTTCAGTGTCTTCAAGTAGTAGCTACAGCTGCACTCTTTTTCAGTTGGAAAGATGCATGCATTCCTCCAATTAAACAGTTTGAATGTCTTTTCTAAACAACTAACATTTAAGACAGTCATCACATATATTAGCAAATGTATAAGCAAATGCAAACAACTTATTTTGATGATAATGATCTGGAAGTTTAGAATTTTAGTTTTCCTGTGTCAAGGGGGCTGACTGGTAGAGTTGTTGTCAGCTGGATTTACTGACTGATGAGGTTACACCTAATCATGAATAATGCAGCATACATTTGGGTGAAGAAAATGAGTCGTGTTGCTCAGTAATTCGGTGCAAAGAGAACACACAATAATTCAAGGGAACTCCATTGGGCTCTTTAGCCAGTTCTATGGTCATGCTGTTTTTGTCCAATTCACCCATCGTCAATATTCTTTCATTCCATATTATCTTGCCTTTCTCAAGGGTCATAAAATAGGCATAGTATCTGAATAGTGTCACATGTGATTTTGTATGCCTGCAGTCTGATTGGAATAAACTCTAACCTGATGGTAGCTTTTTAGTGTCATTCGCATTCATACAGGCACACTGAATGTGAGGTGTGGATTACCAGGTTCATCATAGCCTGGTCACCAATAGTCACAGCCCTGCTGTCAAATTCAGAATTTTGCTGGGTTTAGAATAGAGTGTAGTCAAAACGTACCATATTACTCATGTGCATTCATAACGAAAATATCAGTCCTGAAGAAGAATGAAACATGTTTTTATTTTTTAGTATCTTTAATTTAGACATACTCTGGCCATCAAATTGACAAAGAAAGATAAAATACCACTTTTTTTTCCTCGCATGAGAAAGTCACAGTGAAGGAGCGAGAAATATTTAAAAAGTGTGGCGGTTGACTTTGAATACTTTGAGCAGAAATTGAATTGCTGCATTGTTCCGGGGTCTACACCAGTCTTGGTACCAAACGAGGAGTGATTGGCCTGATAATTGTAACGGCATATGGAAAAATTATAAATTAACAAGGCAGGTGCATGAAGTCAATGAGTCATGAGTCACCAAATCTCCTTCAGCAAAGTAGAACATACACATACATTATGATACTATCATGCATTAAATATAGCACGTAATGTAATTATTTTTAGTCTCAATATTTTGATCTTAAATTTAGAATGGATGTCCAAAGGTATGGGAGAGACATTTTATATACCTAATGTGTACAAATCTACCATAAGGTTTTGATAAATAAATCTGTGTTCGACCTACCCCCATTTCAATAACCACTTGTCTGTATCGTGATATGACAGTACAAGTAAATTAATTATGTATAATGTAATGTATAATAAAATTATATAAAATATATAATAAATTATGTATAATGTAATGTATAATATATATATATATATATATATATATATATATATATATATATATATATATATATATATATATATATATATATATTATATGTAATATATATATATATATATATATATATATATATATATATATATATATATATATATATATATATATATATATATATATATATATATATATATATATATATATATATATATATATATATATATATATATATATATATATTACATATAATATATATATATATATATATATATTATACATTACATTATACATAATTTATTATATATTTATATTATATTATATTATATATATATATATTATATTATATTATATATATATATATTATATTATATTATATATATATATTATATACACACATCCTAATAAAGTGTACAGTTGCTAATTGCCAAGCTAAATTCACAATCCACTAATACATTCTCCTGGGTTAGTCATCTGTGTGAATTATAGATCATAGTGTTTCCATATCAGGTTTTGTAGCTGCACCCACGAGGCCTACTTGGCAAAAGTGATGATGTGAAGGACATGTACTATACAGAATTGTAATATAGAAAATAGGCTTGAGCATACGTGCAGTGATATCCAATCTTATTTTGAGATTACATTGTAACTGGTTCGGATTTAGCAGAAAGAGATAACTATACTTTTGGTTGCTGAGAAAAGTTAATACTCCATGCTCTTTCCCTTATTTTTTCTTATCCATTCATTTATTTTCTGAATCACGTACCCGTACAACGTAGTGTGGTAGTTGTTCTCATGTCTGCCTCACACAAGAGGATTTGATGGTCTTCTCCCCCTCTTGTATGGAGTGACTGTTCTCCCAGTATTTATGTGAGTGTTTTACCAGTTCTCCGAAAACATTTATACTATAATAGGATTGCAGATTCTTCAGTAAATTACCTGGTGTGTTTGTGCTCCAGCATTTACAGTTTTGTAAATTTGTAAAACCCTAACGCTAATCCTAACTGACACTGATGTTTCGTTGCACTACACCATATTTTTGTGTAAGCACTTGATGGTTTTAAGATATACTATAATTTAAAAAAAGGTTGTCATTTCCACAACACAGGAGGACCATATATTCCCAATCTAGATGAATGAATAAATAGATTAGGGTTAGGGTCAGGGTTAGATTAGATAACTTTATTCATCCCATAGTCAGGAAACATTGTCACAGTAGAAAGAAAGTGAGAATACAGACACAGAAAATATATTTTAGACATACATAAATAGGTAATAAATGAATAGATCTTAATCCCCTAATTCTAAACTACTTTTTCATCAAGACCATGTATTTGGTAAACAGTGTATCAGGACCTAGTCTTAGATCTAACAGAAAAGGAAAACATGTTTTTAGAAAAAATATTATATATTGTAAAGATGTTTCCTGGCTAATGAAACCTAGGCAGGGGGGCTGCCATCAGCCCACAGGGCATAGTTTGTACACACCTGGGCTGAAACCTATTATAGCTAGCTGTATTTTTCTCTTGGTGATGTTAATGTATGTTTGCAGCTTCTTTGTTTGATTGCATTTCCAGTGGTGGGTGGACCTTGATATGTACCTTTTTATGAAAGCCATCAACTGAGATAATAGAAGTCAAAGCTGCCTGTGTGAATGTGTATCTCCTGGGAGAGTTTGTCTTTGATTAGAGAGCAGGAGATAACGGCTGACTACACTAGAACCTTAATTGCCTCCCTGAATCACTGCACTATGACTTCTGACAGTAAAGCTGACATGACTGGTTGACTCTGCTCTCTAGGGTGCAAATGCAGTCAATTATGACTGTAACATGAGTGGATTCAACAAGCTTTTATTACATGAGTGGCAGCTGATTTTAAAACCATTACATTCAAATATTTTTTTGTAATCCATTTTTTCCTCAGGTGACATCAAATGTTATGTACTCCCTCTTTTTTTCAATGCTATTTCTAGAAGACATTGCACAATGCTAATTAGGGCTGTAAACTCTGAAGAACTCAAAAATAATTGCCATCTATTTTTAAAATATTTAACTATTTAGACAGTGTGTCAACCAAAACTATCTCAGAGAAAATTACTACAAATAATTAGTTTTACCAACTCTTCTAGGGTCCCAAACTACCTTGAAAGACTAAGTGTTCACATGAACAGACAACCCTATTACAATGCTAGACGATAATATATATTTTTTTAAATTCATTTTAAATGATAATTTAGCCCGGTGAAAGAGTGGTTAGAATGTTGCACAATGCTGACCACCATTAGATGTCATACAAGTGAAAAAAAATCAGAACCATGTGTTTTAGACCCCTCTTAAAGAGATAACCTTTAAATGGAATAATCTGATTATTAGGAAATAAAATGTTTTTTAAACATTAAACTTTGTTGATTGTCATACATACTATAATTTTTACCATTCTCTGAACAGGTTTATGAGAGAGGAACAAATGTGGAGCAGTTTGTGACCCGTTTCCTACTGAAGGAATCAGCCAATCAAATCCAGTCACTGTTAAATTCTGTGGAGAGCGCCGTTGATGCCATTGATGAACAACATTGCCAGTCTGGGTAATCCTATGTGAAATGCAGTGTGTTTACAAAAATGTCTACATATGATGTGTCTGTTGTTCAGCAAATCCACTAAGAAATCCCAATTTGGCCGGTGGGCGAAAAGGTACAAGAGGACTAAAATGGTCTTTTAAAAAAAATAAAAATAAAAAAATAGGCCAACTATGTTGAATACTTGATGATGATTTATTTCATTTCATTCCGTTACAGTCAGCTTCCGGCTAAGACGAGTCCCCGGATGTCAGAGAGGCACCATGACAATGTTGTTCCTGATTATCCTCCTAACAACAGAATCAGTGCCAGGGAGCCTGTCAGGACCATCAACACTACCTCAGGTGCCACGCACACCCACACATAAGCAGACAATGCAGGATAACCTTATATTTCATGGTTGGATCCGTCATTTTATGTGATTGTATCGATTATGTTTTCACCCACAAAGATTAGACGGATGATGCTCCACTGACACTAAGCAGTTTATCATCCATTTAATTCATCCTAGTTTTGTGTCACAGGGCATGACAGGTGGCAATGGAACATCATTAAAAGACTGCATGACCGTCATGGCAGTATTTTTTTCAGTTATAGTTGGACAATGGAAAAAAGTCTTGGTGTGTGGGTTTTGCTGTGTGCCAACACATTTATGAGTCCAGAAATACAGTAATACCTCGCCATTTCACCCTTTAACTTTCACGGATTCATTACATCAGATTTTTTTCTGGGTACATTTTTCATTTATTTTTTTTAAGTTCATAAAAATGTTAAAATCCACACTGAAACTCGCAAGTGGAATGCAACAAAACCTTTAAATTCACCCAATTTTGCGTTTTTTTTTTTTTTATTATCGCGGCCATGTCTGGTACACATTAACCACGATAATCGAGGTATTACTGTTTGTTTAGTTTGATGTGTTGTTTTAAAAAAATAATAATAATCAGGTCCAACTGGTCATGGTGCTGTGGTCCTCACAGAGGCAGAAGTTGGTTCATGTTGTCTGATTGTTGACTGACTCATGTACTAGATCCAACTGTTTGGTTAAATACTGTCGGCTGACATCGTTGAATCAATCCACAGCGTCCTGTCTATTTTGGAGAAAATTGAAGACTTTTAAGTGCGCATTATAGTCGTGAAAATACGATAATCAATCTAGCTGCTGTTCATAGTAACTTATGCTCCACTAAAACACTGTTTTGTAAAATATAATAAATTGCTTATTTGAGAGTTTGGGACCAACAACATAGTAATGGAATACAAGCCGTCAAATTTCCCCAACACTGCCAGTGGAAATTATGTGTTATGTTTTGCATGATTACTAGGTGGCTGCAATTTGACCCTAAATGCAAAGAGGCAGTTATAAAGGGCAACGCAAGCATGAGCATTGATTGAAGATGGTATTGATTGTTTTCCCTTGTGTAGCCTGCACCAAGCTCATGAATTACTACACTTTGTCGATACTCTATGGATGGCGTATGTCGAGTGGACATATTACCAGTTATAAATACAATCCCCCAAACACCACTACACTTAAACCGTCAATGAGCAAATTTTCCTTTTACTGACAATTAAGAAATTGCTATTGGGGCAATGTAACCAAATATTAGCATTGGTGTATATTGACTAAGGCAGCACCAAGCTAATGAATTACACTTTTTCAATACTCTATGGAGGGTTTCATGAAGTGCATTTTGGAATTATTGAAAATGATTTAATCTTCTTTTCAATTTAAAAAATATCAATAATTAATAGTACATATAATAATTAGCAGGACTTGCCCTAGTGGTTACCTCTTTAATTATTGTTGTATAAATGCACTGAATTCAGTTGTTTAAAGTGTAGTCTTTTAGGAAATGAACGTAAAATGTCATTATTTTTAAATCTTGTGGGTCATATATTTCTGTATTTTTTTTTCATTTTCACATTTTATTTTTCTTACATACCCACAAGTGCGCAGCTTTCAAAATTGTTAGCCAATTTTGGTGCTTTACATTTCCCATCTCTTTTTTCTTAGCTTAGACGGCTTTATAGCATCTTAAAATCAGTCTTGCTTTAAAAGTTACTTGCTGACCAGTAATTTGTAAAGCTAGAGCACTGTATTGCCTATAAGTCATATTTTTATGATGTGCCTGTAGAGGAAGTAGTGATGTTGCTCATTTCGTTCAAAGTGCCATGTTGCACACACTGAAATAGCAGAACATTGACGACTCTTGTAAAAGCAATTTGTCACATAAGCTATGTATGAATGCCAAATGATTTTATATATAATCATGAATCTGCTGAGTTTGGTATGGCTGCATAATGGGGAAAGTGGCACGTAAACATTCAGTTCAAAAGCGCATAAATAGTAGATTCGGAAGTACTATATTTGCTGTTTACTCTACAAAACAATCATCGATTAACAGAGAGGAAAATTGCATTGCCTGGATGCTAAAATATATTGAGGGCAGTTTCCATAGGGAAAACTTTATTTTAAAAAATGACATTAGAGAAGCTTAAGAATGAGAGTTTTAATCCTGGACACATGATTATGTTGTGTTAGTACAGTACAGATAAGTGATTGATTGAAGCTGCATTCATTCATTTATTCATTTTCTGAACTGAATGTTCACAAATGGTATGGGGGTCGTTGCTGGAGCCTCTACCAGTCATTTATAATCCCACTTTATACATAGGGGCAATTTTGAGAGTTCAACAGGCCTGTCAAGCATATTTTTGGGGAAGGGGGAAGAAACTGTAGTACCTAAAGAAAACCCACGCAAGAAACAGGTAAAGACAGGAAGGTCAGAACCTAAAATGAAACCCTCCATCTCAGGGTGTGAGGCTGTAATAGTAGAAATCATTGTTGAGTAAATTCCCTTGTATTTGTGTCCTCTGTTGTATTTCAGATTCGTTAGATTCAATGTTGTGAATTTAACTTCCGCTAATTTGTGAGAAGGACAATGTTTTATTTATAAATTCCATACAGCTTATCTTCACAAAATTCACACGCTTGTTTTCTGGATGTGGGAGGAATCCAGAGTTCCAGGAGAAAACCCATGCAGGCTGGGGAGAATATATATATACCCCACATGGGAAGGGCAGAACCCACCTGGGATTGAACCCTCCGTGTCAGAACTGTGAGGCCGATGCTGGCGCTAACCACTCACATACCGCACTGCCATTTATTGATAACGATAACTCAATTCAGGGGGAAAAAGGAGAGTATATGGTTTGATGTTGTCTTCACTTCAAATTATCCAATCGTGGAAATGTCTCATCCCTTAATCCTAATCCTAGCCATTGACAGCGACATTGAGGTCCAATTTTACAACTACAAAAATGTTGCTACCGGCAATGATTTATACCTAGCTCTATTTTATCGCTTCCTTTTCTCAGTAGTAAACTGACTGACAAGCCTTCAGGCCTCAACTGAATATTGCTGAGCAAGATAACGCAAAGTGCCCTATGTCAATGACAGAACAAAAGCACTGCTCTAAACAGGCCATGGATATCATGTTGGGAACCATCCACATAGGGCCCCTTACTATTTTTTGTTGAACAATGGCTATAGGGGCCCAAGAGATTGTTATCCTTATCAATATTTATGGAACAACTGGCAAACATACATTGCAATAACATATCAAAGTTTGAGCCTCTTTCTGCAAGAAGGGTTTTAACTATTTTTTTACTGAATAATGTCTTTAATCACAAAGGAGTATGGCAGACTACACCCTAGACTGCTCAGCAATTAGCTGTAGGGCACACAGACAGACAGAAAACCATTCACTCGCCCAATAATACCACCACCAAGTGGGAATTGATCTTTCGCTTGCATGCAACAAAGTCAGGCGAGTGAACCATCCCCACCATCAGACGGCTTAAATACAGAAATTCCAATTGTAACTAAATCAGCACCTTTTTATTGGAAAAATATAGTACTTTGATGCCTGAGGATTCTCGTAACTCCAAAAAAACCCCGCAACATTTCACAAAACACCCGAAAATCAAACAAACGGAGCTAAAAATATCACACAGCACTAGACACAAAGCTTGAAATTGAGTTCAGCTGCATCATAATTTCACAGTTCATTCCTGACAGACCCTCAGATACATTGAAATCTATTACTGGCAAATTCAGTTGATTGGACATGATTTGGTTAGGCAGACAGCAATCTACAAGTCCCACATCACATGTCAGACCTGTTGACCTCTTCGGTAGAATTGGATTACAGAAAAATATTTTTCCAACTAGTACAGAGCGGTCCGACAGATTGAGAGGTTAACATGTTGGCCTAACAGCTCTGGTGTCCTGGGTTCAAATCCAGGTTTGTCCACCTGTGTGGAGTTTTCATGTCCTCTCTGGGCCTGAGTGGGTTTCCTCCGGGTATTTTGGTTTCCTCCCACATTCTAAAAACATGCATGATAAGTTTATTGGACTCTCTAAATTGCCTTAAGGTATGAGTGTGGGCGTGAGTGGTTCTCCGTCTCCTCGTGCCCTGCGATTGGCTGGCCACCGATTCAGGGTGTTCCCCCGCCTCTACCCCGAAGTGAGCTGGGATATAGAAGTTCTTTTAATGTTAAACTGAACAATTGCATGTTTTTGTTCACGTTTTTGTATTTCAACAAAAATGCTCATCCATCTGTTCACATAATGATCATTAGTACATGTTTTGGAATAATAGTTTAGAATCTCGTTTCATCTACTGCTTCAAGTCAATAAAAAAATCCTCAAACCTATAATTAGATTCAAATGCTGAATTTGGGCATATCTTTTTTCGTTCGTCAGACCAATCCAAATCAATTGTAGATTTTAGTATGAGCATGGGTAGAATTGACCAACTCTATCTGGGCTTCATTGATTGTCTCTAAGTGCTTCACTTCCCCAATTTTTGGATTATCATAATCTTGTTCATAGTCATGAATTACAAATGGATAATATTTCGGAATCGTTGGGAAACATCAAAACACATATGTGCAATACAAAAATGAATATTCTAGGCAGTGGAATGCAGATGAACTGCGTAAAGATCAGACGATTAGAAAGGATGAGGGGAATCGAAAAGAGCTAAAAATATCCACTGCCAACTCTAGGTTCGAGTCTACTTGCTGCAGTGTGTTTGTGTGCAATGCATTTGCTGCAATTTCAAATCTGCTGCATTTAAAAATTCATGGCATGTAGGGACAGATATTTAAGTACTTATGCACATTTACGCCTGACATACGATATGTTGATGACGTTAAAGTGGGACAGAACAGCAACCTCATGTCCAGGCACACATTAACTAACAACAAATCTTGCATCCAGATTTACGATATGTTATTCAGAATTTTTATTGCCGATATACCAAGTTCATTCATTTCATCTTCCATACCGCCCATCCTTGAAAGAGTTGCGGGAGTTGCTGGAGCCTAACCCAGCTGTCTTCGGGCAAAAGCCAGACTACATTCTAGACTGGTCGCCAGTCAGTCGTAGGGCACACACAGAGACAAACGACCATCCGCACTCCCAATCATATTGCCACAAGCCCGCGCTTGTCCGCACCGAAGTCAGGTGAATGAACCTCTACACCACAAGGTGGCCCTGATATATAAACTGATAATGTAATGGAGCAAGGTTAGTGGCAAAACACAATTGCCCAGGTGTTTTAGAGAAGCAGGTGTTGCACCAGACTCCCTCATATATAATCAAAAAACTAGAGGAGTAGTATGCATTGGTGCATGCACTTCTCCTACAATATGTTGGTAAAGAACTTTAGACAATATCCATAACCAGAAACAGCTGTGCTATATATAAATATAATTGGACACTTGGTGAAATGCTGACTTTAAGCTACCATGTCATAAAGAGCTGAACATAAGTGTGTCTATGGACTTTTATTGTATGGTAGTTTGGATTTGTGTATAGAAAGAAAAGCAGAAACATTAGCTTCCATGCACAGTAAAAAACAGTAATTGCAACGGGAAATTCAGTTTTTAATGTGCAAATTAAAGGTAAGCATTCATCAAAAGTGATATCATATGAGTAATTTGTTTTGTGATCTATTAGAATAGTCTTTTGACAGCAGTAAATACACGTGCATTTTTTCAAATTGTCAGTTAATTTGTCTTTTTTTTTCCATGTTAATTTATATGCTGAATTCAGTATCTGAGTCTCAATACCCATATCTTAAAAGAGATGCTCTTTATGTTAAATAAAGTGATTTCTATGGAAATTAAGTACGAAAATGCATCACATCCATCTGTGAATGCAAAAGAATACATTACATTACATAGGTGCTATGTGAGGAGAACTGTTGATGACCCATTAGCAGGCCCCTTAACAGTTCTAAGATAAAAGGGTTAATCCCCAATCATTTCTCAGTTGCATTTGAACGAGGTTTTTTTTACGCTGCTGTGAGTGTGAACAGCATCGACTCACATTTCACAGCCAATGAGCAGTCACCTTTGACATTTTTACGGGAAACGAGGCTTACAGCAAATCTCATCTCATTTTCTGAACTGCTATATCCTCATTAGGGTTGCAGGGGGTGCTGGAGCCTATCCCAGCTGACTTTGGGCTAGAGGCAGGGAACACCCTGAGTTGGTGGCCAGCCAATCACAAGGCACAAGGAGACAAACAACCTTTCACACTCACACACACCCATGAGCTGCCCTGGATTTAAACCAGGGACCTCAGATCTGTGAGGCCGTCGTGCTAACCACTTAGCTGCTGGTATGTTTGAGTGTGTCTGTATATTTTAATCCAAGTTAATTTAAATTTGTTTTTTCTGTTACAAGTGCGTTGTCGTGGAAAGTTTCAGGTTACTACAAAACACTTTGATATGCAAATTATGATCCGACATTAAAAAGGTGGCCAAATTATGAAAGATCAAATGGAGATCAAGCAGATAATTTAATATAGCAGCGTTTAAAATAGTTACTCTTGGATACTTAGTTGGCAAAACATGTTCACTTGCCACTCATCTCACTGATACAGCAGAATGGATAGTCCCTTCTCTTTTGACCATGTACTAAACTCAAATCTGACTGTAACTGTATAGAACTGAGCGCAACATCAAGCTAGTGGGAAGCACACAAACATGTTAACAAGGGTGAATCTTGAATTACTAAAATTATGCTTTAATGAGGAGACATTCAACACATTGCCTGGTTCTGTCAGCCATCTGCCCATTGCAAAAGCTGCAACTGCTGAATCACTTTTAATTGACCAGAGTTATTATTTCCATAGTCCATCAAAATGACCACTAGGCTTTTTATGTCCAAGAGCCTCCGTGGTTACAGACTTTCGTTTAATTGATGATTTTTTTTTTGTTGTAAGTGTTGGTGTGGAGGAAGGCAGCTACTAATTGACTGGCTGCTAAAGCTTTTAATGAAGAGTGGGCCGCCAGCTCTGCAATTAGCTGTCGGGAGCCATGGGGGTGGTCAGATGAGTGTGTGAGAGGGGTGATGAGTGCAAAGAAACACAAGCGAACTGCAGTCAGAACTGACGAACTAACTCGAGAGATTCAATGATGAATGACATTTCCTTAGTCTGAGTTCTTGCAACTGAGGAAAGACTGACCATTTGCTGTGTTTTAGGATTGTTTTAGATTAAATTTAAGCAGCTCTAAATGAATAAATGGATAGTGGATTCATACAGATGCACAGTGTGAGTGGTTGGCACGTCTGCCTCACAGTTTTGAAATCGTTGGTCCAATCCTTGGTGGGTTCCGACCTTCAGGTGTGGTGTTTTCATGTTCTCCCCGTGCCTGTGTGGATTTTCTCCAGGTACTCTGCTTTCCTCCCACATCCTTAAAAAACAATCACCATAGTCTGCTTGAACACTCTAAACTGCTCCTAGGTATAAACGTGAGCGTGTCTGGTTGTTCGTCTCCTCGTTCCCTACAATTATTGGTTGCCGAACCAAAATTTGCAGTAATTTTTCTCACCCATTCTCCATAGCGAGCGAGAAATTTGCAAAATGCATGCGTGTATAAAAACACACGAGACACGCCCCTGCATGCTTGTACGCACATTGCGAGAATTTCTCCAATGCTTTCAAGGTCAAATACTGTGAGTATGTGCAGTGCATGAACACGCCAGCATTCGTAACCCACATGATCGCAAAGCAGCTAACTATTTGTTGGGACACTTAGTGCTAGTTGATTGGCTCATGCATTTCCCTAACCATGTTGACCGCACGCAATGTGCACCATTAATTGCAATCATTATCTCGTATTGACTCAACATGTAAAAAAAAAAAAACAAACAAAGTGAAACGCTGGTAAGACGGAATTTTACGGTTGAAGCCGTTGCAACTACGGCAATTTAAATCCACAATCGCAAATCTAAAAAATGCAATTTTCCTTCTCTGTTCTGGAGTTCATTAATAAAAAGAAGACGTTTTTGAAACTTAGGGAGTTAAACGCTGATTTTCTTTTGTAAATGTGCAATAGATTTAATAGCGGGAGTTGAAATATATTGCAATAATTTTCAATTATTGCTCTTACGGATAAACTTTATCTAGCCAAAATTTAAAATGATTTACTTGGCGAGACTAATTCATTTTTGGCACAATTTTTTTTTTTTCCAGGCCCTGACATCTGGTCCTTTTAATTTCAATCGATTACAGTCAATTTTTTCGACTTGATGAATTACCTCATTGTTTTCCAGTATATGAATTGCCTTTCCTCTGTACCGTCCGCTGACGGATGCCTTTGAACTGTATGAGATCTCATCCTGTGTGAATTCTCTTGAGACCAAGGCTTCTGCTGTTTTAAATATAACGATGATAATGTCACTGAGGAATCCTAGAAAATCTGAACTTTATTTTAGCTTTCTATTATTTATCTCAAAGGGGAAAACCCATACTCTCCACCATAGCAAGATAGTTAAAATGAAAAACCCAAAGGCAAGAGCTTACCTTCCCATAACATTCATGTCATCACATACAAGAGATTTATTGATCCATTTTCACACCACATGAAACCCGAACAGAAAGGAATGAGAAATATCTAAGATTGTAACAATTTACCACATACCAGTGTTCCTTTGTTATTTTTATGATGTCCTCAATTGTTCATTGGGCATTTTGGACATTGATCAATCATTTTTTTTCACGGAATTGTATCATAGCTTTGTAAATATGTACAGCAGTGGTAATATTAAAAATGTGACTCACCAAGTAGGCTTCAGCCCAGTTGAACAGCTCAGTGTTCAGTCAGGATGTAAGAATAGCTATGTCTCTACCTGCCAATTTACAAAAACACAGAGTGTAGCAAAACTACATCATTATGGTAATATATGTATTGCAATTCCCAATGTAGGTCAGGCCACCATGATTCGGCAAATGTTTTTTTAAATTGTCACAGTCTTTTTATACATGAACTAACCGATTGCCATCAAAAGTTTCCACCAGACATTTTTTTCCCACTACAATAGTGTCTATGTTAATTCAATGGCTTCCATTGACCATTCTAGACAAACACCCTGTCCCAGGCAAAATGAAAAGGACTTCAAACAGTAAATAATAAATGACTTCAATGAACTGGGCTTGTAGTAAAATATGTACTAGTGATTATTTATTTCCAACACCACATGCATAGTTTAAAACAATACTGTTCAAATATATTACATATTAGTTATATAGTTGGGTTGTTCATATGTGTTTGTGTGTTGCAGGTGCCGTGGAAGTGAGGAAGGAGGGTCTGGAGGCTCAAATCAATCGCCTTTCAGAACTCATTGGGCGACTGGAGAATAAAGTAAGAAACCAACCAAACCATCACATTTTGTATAATGCCTGAATGTTTGCCCTCATGCTGTGATTGATACGTTTTAACCTCTTGTACCTTGTACACTATTGTTGAAAAGAAGCAGAAAAATCTGAAATCTAGCTTAAAGCATTCGTGGAAGCCTTGAATGCATCAGACAGGCTCTTTCTTAACAGCCATGATTTCACCTTACTTAATTAGAACTTACTGGTTTGTCCATCTCCTTATGCCTTCCAGTTGACTAGTTATACATATACCTAAACCTATACGAAAAAACACCAGATTGGCGAAACAGTCTTGCGCAGTTGGAATGAAATCCAACAGCTCTGGAATAGTTTGGAGACTCCTGCATTAAAGCTTCTGAGTTTCGAAGAAAGAAACTATTTAGGTCAGCCTTTCTCAGAACTTAAAGAAAACACTTCAAAGGAACATTAGGATTCTGCCACAACGTAATAACTCCAGAGAGGAATTATTGTATTTCACATTTGATGCAGGCAGAAATTAGATATGAACTTACAAAGTTAATGTTACGGTAATCAGAGTTGCTACATTGTTCATGTTATTTGATTATTAGTGTTTTTCTCAAATATTTTTGTGTTGTTTAAAAGATCAAAAAAGAATGATCAATTTCATACAAAATTTGGAGAAAAATGCTTCGCTGGTGAGGTAAAAGAGCCGTGCTTGTCAGCGGTTCCATATCTGCTGCAGATGTTATTTGCATTTTAAGTGTGATAGACTGATATCTATGGAATTCATGAGTCAGGAAAACCGTATGTTTGGCGATGTTACTGTGATTAACAGCCGCGTTACGTTAGGCTTCAATGAGCTGTATCTAATGAGTAGTTATAGCAGAGGTTTGGCAGGAGAATATGCGTTGGTGAAAGGTAAGCAAACCAGGCAGAATAGGGCAGACGCCAGTCTACACGCTTGATTTGTCCCTGATTCATTGTAAACTTTTGTAAACACTGCATTGCCCGTGGAGAAGAGGGACCTCGTGTTGAGCGGGTGCTATCTTCCTCCTGGCTTGGATTATGTACAGTAAAATATTTAAGCAAATATGAGGTGGACCTCACAAATTTGTGAACAAGTGTGTGACAAAATAGTTGAAAAGTTTAAAGACCTCTTCTTCAACCTACAATTGCAATGAATTTAGTTATTCCATAAAATGTGTATTATTACAAGCTTCAGAGAATCTAAAGAAATTATTGCATCCAAGTGTTTTAGGTTCATGTCAACATTTAGCTGTGTTGTCAGTTAGCCAGCTCTAATTAGGTCACTGAACGTGGAATGGGGAACGAGCAGGTATTTGCATAAGATGACAATTTGACGTCACATCATCAACCATTTACAGATAGGTTTCACATGCAAATTCAAATGCCAAACCGCACAGATTGCAACCTTCAACCAAGTCGCAGTTATGCCATGGTTTCTCAATTGTTAAAATTAAATACATTATTTAATTACAAATCGCACAGTCTGGCAGATGAGCGGTTAATGTGTTGGCCTCACAGTGGGAGTCCTTAGTTCCAATCCAGGTTGGTCCACCTGTGTGGAGTTTGCATGTTCTCCCCAGGCCTGCGTCGGTTTTCTTCGGGAATTCAAATTTCCTCCCACATTCCAAAGACATGCATGGGAAGGTGATTGGACACACCAAATTTCCCCTAGGTATGAGTGTGAGTTGTTATCCGTCTCCTTGTGCCCTGCAATCAACTGGCCACTGACCGCTGGGATAGGGTCCAGCACCCCCTGTGATTCTAATGAGGATAAAGTGGTTCAGAAAATGAATGAATGAAATAATCAAGTGGCTTTTGAGCATGATTTGTGTGTAATGTTTTCAACATTTCTCTGTTGTCTCTTGGGGGTTTGTGAACTGTGCTTCATATCTACTGCTCTGTGTTGTGTGCACATGCCCAGTGGATAAAAAAAATCCATTCCATTAAAAAACATGGAACTGCACGAGGGTTCTGTCTTACATTTTAGGCAAAATAACTGCAAACATACCTCTTACATACTATAGAATTATTACTAATAGAATATTCATGACCCGAGGCCAACAGCTTGAAAACGTGTGGGTAATTAGGCCTCTCGGGACCATTTGGTGCCAATAGGTAGACAGGATATTAGATTTGACCCAAAGGAATGAGAGATCTGTAAGTAGAAAATTTATTTACAGTTTACCTTTGTTTTTTTTCAGTTTCATTAAAATACATCAAACTAAAGAATAATATTAGCGAAAATAATTGAGTAAAAGTACCCCTTTTATTTACAAAACTTACAACACAGGACCCTTCTTTCTTGTGATGCCCAAATCTACTCTGGTGGCAAGGGGTATTAGATGGCAGATTGGTAAAATTGGATGGAGGCATGCAAAAAAAAAATTGAATTGTGCTTCTGCAGGCAAGAACTGAGTTGACCCCATTTATAACCAATCAGCAGTCATCTTCACATTTTCTTTAAGTATAACATGCTAGTTGTGCACTGTTAGCCTTTCACATGATAAGACCAGAAATTGATTTGCAAGCAGACCCCTACAGACAGATTAAATAAAATTGGTTTAGGAGATCACAGATCTAAGCTGTGAATTTTCCGCTTAGATTCTGCCTTTTACGTCAATGGTTCATGTCTGTAAGTGTGATTTTATCTACAGTCAGTCCTCATGTTAGGATGTCTTCACCTACGACCCAGCTCATGAAGAGAAAAAGAGAGATAGAGGGGGAGAGAGAGGTCCCTACCTATTTAGCCAAACCCCAGTGGTATCTACTGCTGTGATCACTTAAGTGTGGAGTGAGGCCATAATTTATTCACAGTAGCAAGCATGGTTACCAGTCACTTAATTGGACGGGGGCTTCATTGCTTCTATTGATTGACTATACAGCACTACTAAGTTTTTTTATGACTCCCAAGTTAGCAGAGTGGAGCGTAACTAGGCTACTTTAATTGAGAAGTTCACAACCAAAATCCCCCTCCACTCCAATATAAAGCCACTGGACAACTCCTTAGGCTCACATATACACTTTACTTATAAAAACTATAATGTAGCGTAAAGCTACTGCACAGTATATTGTTGAAATGCACTGCACACTTTCACAGTGGTCTTAATTTTTCGGAGCTATGTTTATTTTTGTGATGTTTGCTTACAATTCTCTCTGTTGGAACGGTGAAATACAATAAAACCTTTTATGTTGGAGCAATGCTGATGAGGGAAGTTTGGTAAACCGTACTGGGGTTAAGTTGTGAAGTTCTAACACTTGTTAGTATGATGGTGAAAGTGCTTTACAATGCCGCCTGACAGTATTGGGGGGAAAAAATCATTCAAACATAATAGGTTGTGTGAAAGGTCTCCCCAAAGTATTAACAAGTGTTGCTGTTGACTGCAGAATTTAAAACATTTCAAAACGTATTGTTTTTAACATTGTGGTTTGCATTTCGGTACACCATCTATCCGCTTCCGAGTCGAAATGATGAATGAATCCACATTTTTGTGTAAAAACTGTACATTCAAAAGAATTTAAAACACAATTTCACGTACTTATTTATTGTGTATTTACTATTCACTCATTTACAAAGTGAATTTGTATGCTGCAAGATGTTTCTGTTACTCTCCAGTCTTGTTGACTGGCATATTTCTTTGTGCTTACCCTTACAGACAGTCTGCTTTGATCTGCACCAGAGGCTAACAGACACAGATGGTACCACCAACGCAGTAAGTGACCACAAAACTAATAAACACACTGAACTTAATGCAAACCCTCAGGTGTAACATCATTCACTTCTGCCTTATGGAACCAATGTCCTCTGTTTAGTACCGTAGAACCACTGCCGGTCCTCACTAAGCAATGTAATTAGCAAAGAGGGTGAGGGCTGGCAATACAATTAAATAAAATGCATGGGTCCTATTTGTGGCTTTTTATGACGATGCTTAGCTTCTAAATTATTTCTCGAGACTTATCTTTTGCTGTACTTTATTGATGTCAGGTATTTTGCAGAAAAAATAGTTATGTCATGCACACTTTTCAATGCACCCACTGAAGAAACAGTTGGTATTTTCAGTATTGATTTGAAAAGCCACAGTTTATAGGATGTTTTTAAGTACTTTAGTTGGCATCTATTGGGGACTTATTGTGTTATCTTCTGCATGCATTCATGACTGCAGTGAGATATCAATGCTTACATTTTATATATATTTTATTTCATATATATATATATATATATATATATATATATATATATATATATATATATATATATATATATATATATATATATATATATATATATATATATATATATATACACATATACACATATACACATATACATATATAACTATATAACTAGAGCAAAGTAATGCCAATTTCTTTCATTTCATATCATTTAGATGTGTTACATGTTTATGAAACTGACGCAAGTCTTTAGTCAAAGCACGACGACATAGCTTTTGTATTTATTAGTGAAAAGACACCTATTATTTTTCTGTCATTTTCTCTGTCTTCAGAAGCCCCGCTAATAGTCACCTGTAGCACTTAAGCCTGAAGTCAGGGTACTTATTAAACCCCATTAACTGCTGAAAGGAGTAAGAGCACTAAATATATCTATCATGGCCAAGGAGATTTAAGAATACTCTGGTTTCTCCGAGTGAAAAGAGTTTCAACCATTTCAATGCTTGATGTTGCCTTTAAAATGCCTTAAAAATCCTCTCTAAAGATAAGAACATTTTTTTTCCTGGTATTTCTTAATTAAATTGAGCGTGAGTGGACAGAATCCTGCAAATACCAATTGATTCATCTGGCTCCTCTTCAAGTTAGTTTGGATTGGACTCATTATATATTGACTGGGCATTTAATCATTTTGATGTTGGGTAATTGTTCAGTAGTGCAAGTAGATGATCTGTTTTGGGAGGCTTGGTTCAAGAAATGTTTAAATCTATGGGCATGTAATCTCGTCCTTTTTGCTTTTACTGAATTTGCCTAAATTTAAAATACTCTTATTTGATATTTTCAATTTGGGATTACTGTATGTGTAAAGTACATTTTAAAAAAGAAAAGGCAACACCGCGATTGGAATTAATTATCAGCAATAACTTTGTCAAAGCTATTGAGCTTCTTAGAGATTATTAAAAGTTTAAAAAGACAACTACTATGAACTGAAGAGATTGTGAAACAGAAGTCACAAGACTGCGTGTCTAAGCAGCTCTGGTATTGCTGGGTTGAAATTGCTGAGGTAGCCATTACCATGAAAGAGAAGATAAAACCATGTATGAGATACAGTACACTTTGAAACTAGAATGAAGATTGATTTCAACAGATGTATATTTCTTGTCGTCAGTCCTCACAGGTAGTTAAAATGTAACTATTATCTCTCTGTGTCATTTGAATTGCTATAGACTAAGCCCAGTTGCCATATTAGCTCAGCCTTTTGAGCCTTTGGATGTGCTCAATAAAAGAACAGAATAGACACTAGACGAATAAGATAAAGTGGCAAATGCAACTTGGCTGAAGTTCCAGGAAATAGATTATATTGTAATAAGTACAAGCTAATGGAAAAGAAGAAAAGAGAAGGTTTTAAGGTCACAGGGACAGAACTGGTTATCTTCTTTTCTTTTAAGATTCTATCAGTCCTTTTAGGATTTTTAACATGATGCATTTTTGCTTTTTTCTTCTGTTATATTTTACCCCCACACATCTTTTTTTAGCACTGTATTTGTCACAATGGAACACATAATAAACCTACTGCACTCAAGGCTAAAACACTAAGCACCCACCTACGCCAAACACTAATTTCCTCTAAAGTATGAAACCTCTAATTAGTCCTAGTATTGTTTAATGTTCCAAGAAAAGTATATGCAGAGCTATTCAATAATAGACGTTTTGGAGTCATACAGTAACCACAATGGTAGAACTAACCTATGGAATCACATAAATCAAACATACATGCCTCAATTGCTGAGGTGTACATTCATTATCTTCTTGGACAAATAAACGTTTTGCTTGAAAAACTGTGAAAGAGCCAAACTTGACATTCAATTATCAATTGACGCAAAAGACCATGTCAAATCCCTCCAATCGTACACATGCTTATAAATATATATCTAGTATTGTACACATGACTTTTGTTCCCGGCTGTTGTTTTAGATGTATTTTATACTAGGGAGCAAGATTCAAAAAACGGGAATATAAGATTATGAAATCAGATTAACATTAAATTGACTACATCATCATTTAATTTTGACACTGCAGATTGAGTTTTCTCTCAGTGGTGGCACAAAAATTAGTTTTTATAGTGAAATGGCCAGGGTATATCGTCAAGTTAATGACTAAATTGAAATGGAATAGAATCCAGTTCCCTACAACCTTAAAAATGATTTATGATGTAGAAAATGAATGGATGGATTTAATAGAGGAAGATCTCGCCTTGCGTGGCTTTTCTCCAGGTACTCCAGTTTCCTCTCAAATCCCAGAAACATGCATATTAGGCTGCTTGAACTCTCTAAATTGCCCCTAGGTATGAATATGAGTGTGAATGGTTGTCCATCTCCTTGTGCCCTGCAATTGGCTGGCGACCAATTCAGTGTGCCACCTGCCGGGTGACCATATTTAAATGGGATAGGCTACAGCAAACCCTGTGACCCTTGTTAGGATAAGTGGTTCAGAAAAGGAATAAACTACTAAATCAACCTCAAGAAATTACAATGTCCTATCAATGAATGGGTTATCAGGTTTGGGGTTATTCTAATAACATCCTTGGGGTCTCTCTGCTATATATCTATTTTTGTCACTCAAATCCCATATGCAAAGGCAACATAACCACGTAGGCAATTCTAACAATATATGGTCAGAATTAACAAACAGGACAGTACTCGTCGAGAGAAAATGCACGCAAACGCACCCACTACACAACTCATCCAATTGCCATTACGCAGCTGTCTCTCTGAGTCAGCATGCATTATTTTACTGAGACATTTGTTCAATGACTCTGGATCAGAAAGTCAATATTACTGAGCTACCGCAGATAAAAACCAGAGAGAGAGAGAGAGAATTTGGACAGGCCAGGGAGCAATTCACGACATACTGAAGTATGTAATGTAATTTCATTAAGGAAGTGAGTAACTGAAATTCAAAGCAGAATGGTACTTTTTTTTTGTAATCAAAATCAATGAAGAACATAGCAAATGCAGCAAAATTCTAATTAACCGTTTGAACACTTTCCAGTAATGAAAACACGGATTCTCACAAAGGAAAGAGGTTGTGTCTGAGCGCAATGGAGATGGTATTTTTTGAATTGCCTTAAATATTGCTATTTTGGATTTGATGGGATACAGCAGAATACACAAATTTCTAAAATATATAAAGCACAACTGTTTGTGTTTGTTTGGGACAGAGGTAAAGACAGAAAATGTCACAAGTTGTATTGCAGATTTAAACAAGGGACCCTACGTTTGTGAACGGCAGCTTCCCATTATCAGTTTCTATTACAGCAATCAGTCGGCCAGTGCATCAAAGTCTTCCAGCTTTTTATTGTAATAAATGAGAGATTGATTCAACTCAAAACAAGATTAGCAAGAAGAAGGCAAGGTCAGAGTTGAATTTCAGACATACTAATAATCAAGGGAAGAAAATTGTGCAATAAAAGTAATTGATTTTGAGGGCAACGAAATAAAGGGTTTCTGAATAATATAGTGGGAGGGGTTTTCTTCAGGGGAAAGGAATGTTTTCCAGCTTTGAGGTGTCAAGAAGTGGGCCAACGAGGTGAAGAGGGAAACGAAGGCTTGAGCAAAGAGCAAAATGAAATCTGAGATGAAGACCTGTGTGAGAGTGCCTCAGTTGCCATGGTAACTCTAGATTACCCCATCCCCGCCACTACTCATCCTTACAGTGGTGTTCCACCTCCATCGAATAGAATAGACTTCCTGCTAAAATGTTTACTTTAATACTTAGTGTCTTTGGAGCCATTATTGGATGCGAATTCAAATCAGCAGTTAGTAATCCCCTTTTTCATACCACCTGATTTGGGTGGGCCAATGTACTCCAGATGGGAAAAATGTCACTTTATTAAACTGTGCTTCTGCAGGTTTAGAAGCATTTGCAGTACAAGTATTATTTAAAGTTTTGCTTTTGCTCACAAGGGTTGCAGGGGTGTTAGATGCTGTTCCAGTCAGCTTTGGGCACTCATCCCTCCCAACTTGGCAGCGTCATTCCATTATGTTCCATAAATCTCCCAAATCAAATAATGCTCATAAAAATGTCAAAATTCACACTGAAAGTCCCAAGCAAAGAGCAGGGATCACCCACTCAACGTAAAGAAGAAAGATAACTCATTCCTGCTTTGTTTATGATTGATGACTTCATGGTCAGAGCCATGGAATTTGGCAGCCATCTTGACAGTGTCATGTCATTGTACAAAATCACCATTACCATAATCCTTGTTTGCCATAAACCTCCCGCAAAAGCTACTCCTGCTACACCTCTTGAAGTATCAATTGATGATCCAATTCCTCTTGATTCACACGAGGAATAAAACTCTCAATAACCTGTGTAGTAAATCTTCATTTTCATCAATTTCTTCACCTTGATCCTACGGCACAGGTCTCCCATCATCGTTATTTTTTATTATTTTTTTATTACAATCAAGCAGAGAAGAGCTATTTTCATTGTGAGGGCAGTACTTAGGTTTTAGAGATGTATTTTATATAAATTATATTTTAATATTAATAAAGTAGTTCCATATGAATATAATTGCATATTTCATATATACACTTGATATTGTACAGACACAAAAACATGTGGTATGGAAGAAATAAGACGAGTGATCCGACTTTGTGGTTTTTGGACTATTGCAGCGGTCTTTCTAGTCTAAATTATCCGCTAAATTTGAGGGAAGGCTGTTGGCACTCGGAATTGGTTGCCAGCCAATCACAGGGCACTAATCGTATCCCTTCCAATGAAAATAATGTCTCTACCTGAACAATTTCTTAGACTCAGACAATATTCACAAGGAAATGCATGGTACTATCAGTTTTCATTTGTAGATTTTTTGGAAGAATGACGCCATTTTTTCCATAGATTAATAAGATTTTATTCAGTTTTTATCATGCTTGCTCTCATTAGAATTCTACGTATCTGAAGCCTCCTGCTCTGGCTGATTTTATTGACCAAGAGAAACAAGAAGAGCGTAAAAACTACTATAAATATTCCAATTTAAATGGGAACCCAAATTTTGATGATGCCGCCAACCTTAATTAGCAACTGTTACAATATAAACAGCATTTATGGTATGTATAGACTACACATACATAAATATTGCAGTCTATAAAAGTCACATTTTGATAATGATACAAAATTACTTCAAAATACAGCATTTCACTCATTTACTTACCGTTTTTGTAAATATTCACAGAGTAAATCCCCAGCTGTTGGGTATTAATATAAAAATTCCCTTTTGCAAACCCATTCTACATCCTAGACTAAATTTATGCCCCTTTGTTTTTAGCTAATTTGTTTGAATGTGGTGCTCCCATTTTAGTGACCTGGGTCTGCTTTGGCAACCTCTGAAAAGCTAAATGCAATATTTGTCTCGTGCTAAAATGAGAGAGAAGGTGTGAAAAAATGTCCATTATATAAGCTTTATATAAACTCATTGCCTTTATATAAACTCATTGCCATGTTAAGATACTGGCTTGTGATTCGTCTTTGCGCACCTTGTGTTGTTCACATTTTATCAAGGGTAGCACAATCCATATATCTCACAGCCTGTGTATTTTGTAAATTGGAGTTTGACTGTTCTATGCACACAGTCCTCAGGGACTAGTAAATAAACTGGAAGATTGTAATGGGAAACGCAGATCGCTCTGAGAACATTATGTTCCATAGCAATAATTTTTGCCGGTCTTAATTTTTACTAATAAAGTATCATTAATTTACTCCCCTCTGAGGCTATGATTGCTGGGGACTTATGAATGTTATACTTATTGTGAACTTGGATCAGCAGCAGAATTTCCTTAAAAACGAAAAGAAAAGGAGGAGAAAAAAGAAAAGTGATTTTATCTTAAACAGCTTTTAGGACAGATTTATTCTTACGACTATAAATATTGTGTTTTTGGAGGTATTCCAACTTTATGGTTTCATAAACTGTAATTATTCTTTGTTGTTATTAATTGAAGGGCGGGTTGACGGGTGAGTGGTTAGCGTGTTGGCCTCACACAGGGAGGTCTGGGTTCAAATCCTGGTCGGTGCACCTGTGTGGAGTTTGCATGTTCTCCCCTGGCCCGTGTGGGTTTTCTCCGGGTACTCCAGTTTCCTCCCACATTCTAAAGACGTGCACGGTAGGCTGATTGGACACTCTAAATTGCCCCTAGGTATGAGTGTGGCGTGAATGGTTGTTTGTCTCCTTGTGCCCTGCGATTGGCTGGCCACCAATTCAGGGTGTCCCCTGCCTCTGGCCCAAAGTCAGCTGGGATAGGCTGCAGCACCCCCCATGACCATGAGGATAAAGCGGTTCAGAAAATTATATGAGATGAGACGTTATTAATTGAATATATTGTAAAGAAATACTAATGCCAAATTTACTGTGTGTAATAGCTTCTGAAAACCTTAAATAGAGCCAGCTTTTCAAATCAGACATAGGCATTGTCGTCATCATTGACTTGATTTCCTTTTATTTATTTTAGCCTCTCTTGCTGTAACAATACTGCATTGTCTGGCATTGCATCGTATTGCGAGAAACAGTCGTTTTCTAAACCGTGGAATCCTGAGAGCGTAATAGTTTAATGCATTTAGTAAATTTTGTTCCTCCTAGATCCTTCTGTAAGTGGGTCAAAAACGACTCAATTACATCTCCTGTGGAACTCTATGGTAAACTAAAATAGCGGGAGAACACACATTGTATATATGAAGTGTTTTTTGTAGGTCTAGGATTCTCTTAGATATTTTTTACATTAAAATGAAATATTTTCAAAGACGTTCTGGAAGATGCAATGAAAACATAATTTAGTATAATTAAAATAATATTTTGATAAAATGTGACTGGGTAAAAACATTGACTTAACATCATAATTTTTTTTCTTTGCAGTCATTATTGCTGATTCGTCAAGAGATGGTGGTTTCGCAGAAAAAGCTTGCTGACTACTGTGAGGCGCTGAAGCAATACTTGAAGAATGTCTCAACCCAAAGGGACTGCTTTCAGTATGGCACTTTTAACTGGTCTTTTTTCACCCTTGCTTGTGTTATTTAAAGCTTCAGAAGTCTTTCAACATCATCCAAATAAGATTTTTCCTCAATTGAAACTTTCTAAAGTTATCAACCTTGTATTCTCACGTCATCAAATCTACAAGTGAAGCAAAACTGACCTTGCTTATAATCCTCAGCCCTATTACCTAAAATATACAGTACTAGCAGTCAGATATAATGTGCTAGGGCTCTAATAAGAACATTGTAATCTGATACAACCATAGCATGGTTATGTGGAACATTTCCTACAAGAGCTAACATATATTTTCATAATAAGAAGCCTAAATATATTTGTCAGTACTGCGATGACAAATAGAATGAAAACAATATACCCAATAGTAAGAGTCTTTGAATGTAAATGTAAAGACATAAATATTTGGCGGCCAAGCGGTTAGCGTGTCGGCCTCATAGTTCTGGGGTTGTATATGTTAGGGGAGATTGGTAGATGGTTGGATAGATAGAAGTAAGGATGGTAGGTGATTGAGTGTGTGTGGTTGTATGTCTCTATGTCCCCTCCGACTGACTGGTGACCAATCTAGGGTGTATAGTCTGCCTTTCGCTCGAGGATAGGCGGGATGGAAGCTGAATGAATGCTTTAAACATCCATTGCGGTGTCCTTACCCTGAACACGACATTTCCTGATATGTTGAATTATTTTCCAGTGTGACTGCGGTGCGACTGCCAGATGGTTTATCCTTTGTCATTTATGAGTTCTGGGACGGAGAAGAGGAGTGGAAAAGGTATGATATTCGACAAATTAGGTGATTTTCTATGATATGAAGACAAAAAAACAGCAGCAGCAGAGTAATGCATACATTAGAATGCTAAGAAAATAATCCTGCTTGACATTTCAAACATGATTGAATTGAAAACTCAATTAGGAAAGTCTAGAAATTCTAAATGTGACAAGGCTTGCTGGTATTGATGCACCCTACTGACTATAGTTTCTACTTTGTCACTTGCATACAGTATGTCTACCAGAGACTCTTTGCCATTAATATTTCAGTTCTACAGAAATAGCCAAGCCCTATATTTTGCTGGGGTGAGTGTTTGTCTGCCTGGATGTGCAAATTTAACCACATTTCCTGGCCAATGTGTTTCTAGGCATCTACAGTCAAGCCCCAACAAAGCCTTTCAGCATGTAAAAGTCGACACGCTGTGCCAGCCAGAGGCCATTTCCTCTGTCGCCGTGCCAGGTTGGTGCTTTAATAAGGTGTTTGAAGACAGAATTAGGTCATGCAGATTTATGGTTTTCTGGATGACACTTCTACCATGTTTTAACATAAATGAATCCAAATTGAGATATTGCACATTAATTTGATCAATAACAAAATTTACATATGTTCAAAGGTTCATAAAACACACAGCATAAGGAAAAGTAACGTTTTTATCCGACTGAAATTCCACACTTTTACATAGAATAGCCAGGCCTGCGATTTATACTAAAATTCCTGCTTATTTTTGTTTTCTGTTGTCTTTATTATTTTATTTTATTTTGCACTGACAGTCGACTACGAAAAGAGTTCTTAGGGCATCCCCTTTACATCCAGGATTAGCAGTCATAAATGATACTGAACTTTGGATTTGCTTCCCTATTTAAGAAAAGAGTTTAGACTTTTTTGCGTGTTGCTCCCATTCCGTAGCATCCCGTAGTCCAGAGTTTCCCAACCTTTTTTGAGCTGCGGCACACATTTTTTAATTGAAAAGATCTCAAGAGACACCACTATCTGAAAATCTTTTAATTTAAAACTATGTCGCATATATTAATAATAGTCATTCTCATCAAAGTTTTATCAGCAGGAATCACATAAACCTCCAAAATTATTCCAAAAGCAAATTTTCACACTGACCTAATGTCACCAAAAGTTGATGTCTGCGGACCCTGAACAACTTCAGCTTCGAGTGTTGATAAAATAAGTTATGTAATGTTTTTAATCGCATGATTTTATGACTTTTCTCCGTATAATTGTTAAATCTCCACTAAAAAAATATGTTGTGCTCACACAGACTTTACGTCGCCAAAAGTTGACGCCCTAGAAACCAAACAACTTCTGGTACATATTAGAGAATAATATGCAACAAAATGACTGTTTCACAATTTGAATCTTGTAATAGTATAATCTATAATTTAACATTCATCATGTTTTGATCTTAACCTTGTAATAGTTCAATTTTGATCTCTTTATATTCATATTAATGTGTCTCTTTAAATATTACATTGTATGACTACTTGCAATTTCCTGCGGCACACCAGACCATTGCCTACGGCACCCTAGTGTGGTTGGGAAACACTGCCTTAGTCCTACATCATTCATTTTATAAAATGCTTAATCTAACAAAATTTGCAGATGAGATGAAGAGAGTGTTGTTTTTTTAGATAATACCCCAGATGGCACCAGCTAATAGCTCGGATCATGCAGTGACATCTAATAAGTGTTATGTAACTTTTGTTTTTGCTTTCCAATCTTTTCTTTTTGGAAGCCACTGACTGACACCAGCCCAAGAATACAGAAGAAGAAGAAAAAAATATATATATATAAATCGCATTGGATTTTAAATGATATTTTTGTGCAGATTTATGTTTTTTGTATCAAAAACTAAGAAAAAACATGCATATACAGTAGTAGTAAAATGGTGAACATCAGGCTAAGTAAACATCTGCTTACAGAATAGTATTTCAGACAACTGTAGCCAAAAAAAAGGGGAAAAAAAACAACAGGACAGACTGTGGGTGGTCAGAGATAAACATAAGTCGACTAGAGCCAAACTATGAAAAAACTGAAAAATATCAGTTGCTGTTTACAGAAAATACATTTGAATATAGAATAAGATGAAAAAAATAAACATTGGTATGTTCTAGCAATCACACAACACTCATCTGCTTCGCTTGCGCTGGTTAAGCAGGTGTATTCAAGTCGAAGTAAATGCAATAAATGCAAATAGTAAAATGCAAATGTATGGTCGTTTCAACAGCCATTTTCAATATATCGGAACAGCACAGTAACGATTCTCTAGCCGCCATTGTATCCTCGCCATTTCTAAAAATATTTTATTTAGAGGAGGTCACTATTGATGTCGTGCTGCATTTGCCTCACTTTAACACAAACAGTGCAGAATTGATTCCTGCACAGTGAGGGTGTGAATGTGAGTGCTAATGGTTTTCTGTCTCTGAATGTGTCAGTTTAAGAAGTAACCTGCCTTTCGAATATGCTCCAGCAACCCGGGATTCTGACCGGTCGGTATAGGCGATATAAAAATAAAAAATATAAAAAAAAATAAAAATAGAAGGATTAATGAACGGATGGATTAATTTAGTGGCAAGACTAACCAGTACTGTTTAAGTGCCACTTATAGTAGAACTTGTAAACAAGGCACAGTTTAAAATGTGGAAAAACAATCAAGTACATTCGTTTGTTTTCAGCACCGCTTTATCCTCACTAGGGTTCCGGGGGGTGCTAGAGCCTATCACAGCTGACTTAGGGCCATAGGTGGGGGACACCCTGAATTCATGGCCAGCCAATTGCAGGGCACAAGGAGACAAATAACCATCCACCGTCACACTCGTGCCTTAGGGCAAATCTGCCTACCATGCATGTCTTTGAAATGTGGGAGGAAAACGGAGTACCCGAAGAAAACCCACGCAAACTCCACACAGGTGGACCGACTTAGATTTGAACCTAGGCCTGCCACTGTGAGGCCGACACGCTAACCACTCATCCGCTAAATAATCCAATAAATAAATATATATCAGCAACACGCTTATTTATTTATTTATATTTATATATATATATATATATATATATATATATATATATATATATATATATATATATATATATATATATATATATATATATATATATATATATATATATATATATATATATATATATATATATATATATATATATATATATATATATATATATATATATATATATATATATATATATATATATATATATATATATATATATATATATATATATATATATATATATATATATATATATATATATATATATATATATATATATATATATATATATATATATATATATATATATATATATATATATATATATATATATATATATATATATATATATATATATATATATATATATATATATATATATATATACACACAAATGATATCAATACAAGAAAAATTATCAGTTGAGTATTTTTTATGCTATGTTTGCCGCAATTACAGACAGTTTTTTATGTTACTTTTTAATGTTTTTTTTACTTTGTAAATTTTTTTTTACTGAAACATGGCATGAAATTAAGTCATAGCAGAACAAGCTGATTCTCTGTGTGAGGCAATATATAAAACCTCCATCACATAATACCTGCACTGTCAGGTTCCCTCTGCTTAGTTTATGTCCAACCTCTTTCTCGTCTGTCTACGCAGCCGCCTGGTGCAGTGTGAACAAGGCCTGAGCATGAACCTACCTAACTACACGCCAAGACTCTTGGACACCAGACCCTAGACCTTTTCCTTGCGTTCCTTCCCTTTCTCACTTCCTTCACACCCCCACCCAAACTTCTTGAAATACATGTTTACACAGTACAAATGAATGGTGTCAACTGCAGTGACGATTGAACAAAGTGCATTTTCCAAGAGTACATTTGCATCCAAACATTGTGGTTAACTGCTTCGTATTTAGGATATGGTTGAATTCATGAGTTTTGTTCTAGCCAGTTGGAGTTTGTCATGTAGCATGGAGCCTTGGGTGAATACGTTCATGAAGCACGAATCCGATTGATTCTGGGAAATTCTTTTTTGGCAATGCAGCCTTTTATAGACCTGCTTTAAATTTGTCACAGTAAGCTTATCTATGTAGCTGTAAGCCTAGAAAGGTACTCATTTCCCATTTGGTCAAGCGGACAATGATATTCTGGAGCGATTTCCTCTTGTCGTTTTTTCTTGTTTTGAGTTGCCTTCGACTTAGTTTCCCCATCATCTGCTTTAGACTAAATACATTTCTACATTAGTTAGTGTTAAACTTGCCGTGTCAACCATGTTTACTTACTTTTAGTTTAAAAAAGAAAGCTCGCAGACAAAATTGTTGGCTGAGAAATTAGACTAAGTCAGAGCTGCCAATCGCCATTCACCCCATTTCAGGTGTAACCTTGTCCCATTTCCAGGGTTTAACTGGAGTGGATGCGATTCACGCAAAATCAATACTAGCTGAAGTCTGCTCTCATGTTACTGAATTCTTCCAGTTTACAGTGCAGTTGAATCAAGATGACGGAAGCCGTGGTGTGAATTTTGAGGCATTTAAATGGGAAATGTGGTACTTTTCCGAAATAGTATCTAAAAAAATTTGGGGGGGATTTACGGAGTTCAGGGAGGTTGTCCGGAGTCCCAGAGTTTGCCTTGCATTTTCGGGTATACTCCTGAAATTCCGGAGTAGTAGTTGGCAGCTCTGCTAATTGTTGTTCTGAATATGACGAAAGAAAAGTTCACAACTTTAAATCGATGCTAAATTCAGTAAGCAATCTCAATGGTAATCAACATTTTCTAAATAAGTAGACTCTCCCCATTGATTGCCAAATGTACCAGAAATTTAACATAGCTGAATCCTACTTAAAATATTGACTGTTGAGTCATCATCCACTAATGTAATGCTAAAATCAGGATTCATTTCGTTCCTTTTTTTTTTATTAAATGGGAATTTTCATCAACCTCCAACTCGATTTTACGAAACATTTTTGAAACGGGTATGGCATGGCCAAGGTTCATCCATTGAGAAAGCTCCGACCCATCATTGATGGTAAACATGATCGCCACCTGCAGGACACAGAAGTTCAGCCTAGAATAATACTACTAGAATCATTTAATATTTACTTCCCGGAACATTAAATTGCATTCTTGGGCTCGTTTATAAAAACACTATCATTATATTCACATTACAATCAATGGGTTAGAATACAATTTTCAAATTTGAAAGACGCAATAAATAATCATTAGTTTTGCTTCACTCTCTCTGAAATTTAAGCATATTATGAGATTTTAAGACCACTTTGCTTTAGAAAAATGCAAATCTGATGATTCACATTATTGACGGAGCACTTGCAACTAACAATAACAAAACAACTGTACTTTTATAAATAAACCAAGGCTATCAGGGGACCATCATTATAATGTATGCTGCAGAAATATGCATGAAATTAAATATTTTATGAGAGCATTGGTATCAGCTACCGGCCACCATTGTCCCATTCGTGATTGGTCAACATTTAGTTTTGTTTTTTAGAGCTATTTATTTGCAGACCTCTATCTCTATTTTTAGTTCACTTTCAGATTTATATTTTACACATTTTGAATACATTCAGTTAGCTTTAATATTTGGGGATTAAATATATAAATAAGTGAGCTGTTTGGTCACTGTTAGATTTGGAGTCTGCTTCTACCTAAACTAAAGAGACAAGAAATATAGATACAATCTAGTTTGTTTTGCACTGTTAGTATTGAATTGTCTAAGATTATCAGTATCTTCTAATAGCTGTGTGGGACTGGTAGTACTTGTATGTATGAATAATGTTGTTCCAATATGAATAGATTTGTGTTACTTGAGTATTTTAGTGCTACGGTGCAAATCTTTTCTGTGTGAAGCCAGCAGTGGCTTCTCACACTCTTGTTTCATACCATCAGAAACTCCTGACATGAATGATATAAAGCCTTAATAATCACAATATGGTACAGAAAGGTTCAATATTTTATTTGTTTCCCCTTCATTTCCTTAACCGGCCAGTAAATACATTTGTTGTGGAATATTTAATCAGACATATTCACCTTGGATTCCACAAATTGTAGCTTTTAACACATTTAACTACTCAAAGCCAATGAAAGGGATAAATGGACAGATTTTGGTTGTTTAAAAGAGGATATTCTATTTATCAGATAAGGTGGAAAACCTGAGTTGTTGGAAAGAATATACAGTGTTCCCTCAGTTATCGCGGTTAATAGGGACCAGACCCTCGCAATAGCTGCGTATCCGCGAAGTAGCCGGGCCCCTTCAAAAATGCTTAAAGAAACGTCTAACACGTGCACAAAAGCACCACCGAGCAAAAACATCATAGTAGTCCGGATGGAGGATCTTCTGCAGTTTTTTTGCTTGTAAGAAACATCGTTATTAGGAGTTGTGAACATTGTTTTTTTGGGCGGTGAAGATGCGCCTGTAAACAGCCATGACGTCATCAATGCGATTCCTGAACTCTCACCATGTTATTGACCATTTCTTTGGCTTTTTTTTGATGCAATTACTAATTCTTATTGAATATTTTGTTTCCTCCTCTTGTAAGATGATGTAATTTATAATTTTAACTTAATATCTTTACATTTTTTGGTTTTTTTTCCTGAAAAAAATCTGCGAAGCTCTGAGTCTGCGATAGCTGAAGCGCGAAATAGTGAGGGAACACTGTATTCATTTAAATAAAAAATATAGAAAACTAAATAGAGTATGATTGCAGCATGTGAACACAATAATGTATTAGGCCAGTTCAGTTTAAATCTCAAACACTGCAGGGTTCTACAAACTACTTTTGTATGGTGATAGGCGACGCATATCTAAACTGTATTTACATATTTTCCTACCCATTCTCACAGAAAACTAACGTTGTACAAGCATACCTATGCTACAAATATAGCTATCCTCTCAAGTAGTTAATAAAGATTTCTTTCTTAAGCCTGATCAAAACACTACTTTTCAACTATGATTTTAAAATGATCTTAAATCCATTTGATTTCATGTTAGGAAGTTAAAAATCTAGCCTTTTTTTAAAAAAGCACAATTTAAAACAGCTTGATAAATACTTGAATAACTTGAACTTAATGGTTGTTGGTTTATTATCTTGATTTATTATATTTTGTAGTTTGAACTAACCCATTTGCACAGATTATATCAATGTTCCATTTTTGATTGATAGCCATTGTGCCAACTTGTTTGATAATGAAGAGTATGCTTTTACAACGTGAATGAAGATGGATTCACTTTAGAGAATAAAATGGTTTCACTAGCATATGTTTTAAATAAAAAAAACATCTTTACTTACATTTGAGAAACCAACCCACCATTACCACTTTCACAATTTAAGAGAATCCTATACAATCCTGTCATATATTCTTCTTTACAAAGATAATGTCCACTTTCAAAAGGGTATTCATTTAACATTACTATTAATGCTTCCGTGCCAATACAATTTGTGTCAAATCTGAATCAATCAAGCTACTGTAATTGGAGGTATGGCATGTTGGATGGTTTCACAATGTAATCGCTCCTGCACAATGTGTCTACTCCAATCAGCTCGATGGTAAATGAACGATCGGAATGCCAATCCTTTTTTTTTTCCATTGATATATTATGGAATGCCTTTCACTGTGCAACCTGTTTTGTTTTTCTACTTTCGATATTCTCTGTGCTTGGTCATGATACTAATAGTTACGCCTTTTGAAGTCTAGAACAACAGGCCTTGACCGAATGTTTCCTGGCCGTGACCTGCATTTGCAGTACATGGAGACTTGGCCTTCTTTTGTTTGTAGAACTGATGACACTGGATTTACCTCACTGAGTCTTAGTACCTAATTCCAGGTTCCAAGTCAGGTATTTGCCAAATTTCCCCAAAATCAAGGCGACCTTTTTTCCTTCTGTGACTGTGTTCTTTTCTATACTTAAACTGAGTGCATGTCAACTGAATATTTAGTAACTTCTTTGCTGTAGTAATAGGTCATGCTACTCCTGAGGGTGGCCTCACCAAATACGATAACCGGGCTATTATTAGTATTATTATAAGTGGTACTTTTTTTTTTACAAACATAGGTGTTGGTAGAGGGATTTCACACTAAAGAGATCAATTAATTATATTTCATCAGTATTGTAACTGCGACAACTACGATAACAATGTGTTTCAAAATCATTTGGGAGAATATTTGACTGGTTTAAAGATTACAAGAGGTCGCCCAGCACTTACAAGTAAAAAAGGAATAAGCTTCCCTATATAAGTACTTATTATTATATGATTTCACATTGAAAACAAGTTTTATTCTGTTCCCATGGTATGTAATTATAATTTTTTTATTATATATTTCGTGTATGGTAGGCTTCCTCTGATTTTTTTTTTCTTCATGCTGAGAGATGCTTTTGTTCGTTTTACCTGATGAGATAATCTGAAACAATTAACCTTTTCTGTGTTACATTACCAGATTTAAATGCCCTGGTTATGTTATGGTGTAAGGCCACCCTTATGAGTTTAGTGCATTTCCTTCATTCTTTTCCTCCTTTTTCTAGTCGTCCTATGAAGGAGACAGAGATGAAGATATATTATATACTACACATATATGACTAGAAATGTGTCAAACAAGGATGGATATTACATTTTATGAGATTGTTTAACTATTAATGTATGTTTCTGTAAAACAGATATAGTAGACATTGAAGGGATGCAATATATTTGTCTAAATTATAGAAAATGTAGAGTGATGCTAATTCAATAAAGCAACAAAACTGTAAATGCTTTACCTCCTTGCTAGTAAATGATTGCATTTTGAGTTGATATGATGCATCTGGCACAAAACATATTTTCAAAACACTGTGGGTTTGACTTTCGAATGAAACATAAGTTGGATGTAGATATCCCTTCTTGGGTTTATATCTTATGGTTTCTTCATCAAAACACTTATCCTCACAATGATTGCGGAGGTACTGGAGCCTATACAAGATCATGTTGGGAAGTAGGCGGCCCTTTGCAGAGCACATATAGACAATCATATGTGCACACATGCATACCTGTGGACAATTTGGAGTGGCCTAAAGTCACCCAAAAATTCCATATGAAATCAATTGAAGACTGAACATTTTGAAGTTAATCTTAAAACAATTGGCTGCTCAGTTGTGCTTCGAAGCTTCCATTTACTTGCACCTATATAATGGGGATGTGAAGTACAGAAAATTAGAAGATATGCATTAGAGCACAGTGTTTGTAGTATGGATCGATTTCTAAATGTAAAACTAGTGTAACATGATAACTACCCAAATAATGATTTCTAAAGTAAATATTTAATTTACATATGTATATATATATATATATATATATATATATATATATATATATATATATATATATATATATATATATATATATATATATATATATATATATATATATATATATATATATATATATATATATATATATATATATATATATATATATATATATATATATATATATATATATATATATATATATATATATATATATATATATATATATATATATATATATATATATATATATATATATATATATATATATATATATATATATATATATATATATATATATATATATATATATATATATATATATATATATATATATATATATATATATATATATATATATATATATATATATATATATATATATATATGTATATGTATATATATATATATATGTGAATATATGAGTGTGTGTATGTATGTATGTGTATATATATATGTGTATATGTATATGTATTTGTATATATGTGTACACGTGTATATATGTGTGTATGTGTATATATGTGTATATATGTGTATATATGTATGTATATATGTGTATATGTATGTATATATGTATGTATATATGTATGTATATATATATGTATATATGTATGTATATATGTATGTATATATGTATGTATATATATGTATATATGTATGTATATATATGTATATATGTATGTATATATGTGTATATATGTATGTATATATGTGTATATATGTATGTATATATGTGTATATATGTATGTATATATGTGTATATATGTATGTATATGTGTATATATGTATGTATATGTGTATATGTGTATATGTATATATGTATATGTATATATGTATATATGTATATATGTATATATGTATATATGTATATATGTATATATGTATATATGTATATATGTATATATGTATATATGTATATATGTATATATGTATATATGTATATATGTATATATGTACATGTATATATGTATATGTATATATGTGTATACGTGTACACGTGTATATATGTGTGTATATGTGTGTGTGTATGTGTGTATATGTGTATGTGTATATGTGTATATGTGTATATATGTGTATATATGTGTATATATGTGTATATATGTGTATATGTGTATATATGTATGTATATATGTGTATATGTATGTATATATGTATGTATATATGTGTATATATTTATGTATATATGTGTATATATGTATGTATATGTGTGTATATGTGTATATATGTATGTATATATGTATGTATATATGTATGTATATATGTATGTATATATGTATGTATATATGTATGTATATATGTATGTATATATGTATGTATATATGTATGTATATATGTATGTATATATGTATGTATATATGTATGTATATATGTATGTATATATGTATGTATATATGTATGTATATATGTATGTATATATGTATGTATATATGTATGTATATATGTATGTATATATGTATGTATATATGTATGTATATATGTATGTATATATGTATATACAAATATATACATATATACATACGGGTAGAGAGAGAGTGAAATTCATGTGATAACAAAAAAAACTGTAAAATATGTTGTTTCAATGTAATATTTGTATTATTACTTTTTCCCAAAAACATCCGCTAAGCTCTGAGTCCGCGATAGCTGAACCGCGAAGTAGCGAGAGAACACTGTAGTTGTAACAGACAAAACAATAAATACTACTGTATACTTTTGGGAACCTTTGGTCCAGTGAATAAGTCATTGGCCTCCCACCTCTGTGAACCTGGGTTCAAATCCTGCTTTGCACTGCTTACCTAACCTTTCCCACTTAAAGGTACCATAAAGTACTAAGTATGATCTGGGAGTGGAAAGAGACAAAACAACAAATACTATTGCGTAATCCAGTAGAGTGGTGGCCCAGTGGATCAGTCATCAGTCTTCCACCTCTTTGGTCTTGGGTTCAAGTCCTTGTGCTTGCAAAGATTTTCCCACTATTATTCAGGTAAATGAAAGAGGTAAAACTGCAGATACTACCAGTCACTCTCAGAGGGTGGTGGCCCAGTGGATAAGTCATCAGTCTCCCACCTCTGTGGTCCTGGGTTCAAATCCAAGTGCAGGTAAACATTTTCCCAATATTATTCAGGTGAATGAAAGAGGTAAAAGTATAAGTACTACGACTTTCTTTCACAGGGTGGTGGCCCAGTGGTTAAGTCATCAGTCTTCCACCTCTGTGGTCCTGGGTTCAATACCCAGTACCTGCAAAGATTTTCCAAATATTATTCAGTTAAAAGAACAAGTTCTAATGGCCAAGTGTCTAACTGAATAAGTATTCAGTGGTGGATGAAACATTTAGTCAAAAAAATGACTAAATGTTTCAGGAAAATGAAAGAGGTAAAAGTATAAGTACTACCACTTTCTCTCATCGGGTGGTGGCCCAATGGATAAGTCATCAGTCTACCACCTCTGAGGTGCTGGGTTCAAATCCCAGTGCAGGCAAAGATTTTCCAAATATTATTCAGTTAAAAGAATAAGTATTAATGCTAAGTGTTAAGTCTATAAGTCTTCAGTAGTGGATGAAGCATTTTGTCCAAAAAATGACTAAGTGTTTCACCCCATTTCCTTGGATAAAACGTTTCAACACCTATGTATAAGTGGGGCACGAGTTGGTGTAGTGGGTTGCACACTCGCCTTTGCACCGAGAGAACGTGAGTTCGCTTCCCGGTGTCGGCGGTTGACCGACCAAGCAAGCGGTCGAGGGTCGGCCGAAGGCCGACCCGAGAACGCCTTGTGCACAGACAGGTCCCTCCAACATTCTTCCGAACTGCCGGAGGCAGTTCGGAATATAACCTTTTGCTGAAAAGTATGACTAAGTGTTTAATATAAATTAAAAAGTTTTTCCTCTTTTTTTTCTTCTTATTCCATTTACTGACCTACATGGTGTAGTGATCAACCAAAGGACGACAGCGGGAAGCGAACCCAGGTCTCCCAGGTGGGAGTCCAGTGCACTAACCTCTGCGCCACCAAGTAGCTACACTTTTCTTAGTAATCATTTGTGTCTTGACAAGAAGTCCAAAGAAACAACTAAGTGAAAATGTGTCCCAACCGGGATTTGAACCCAGGTCTCCCAGGCGAGAGACACGTGAGTTAACCACTACGCCACAATTTGGCTACACTTTCCTTTGTCATCATTTGAAGGTCTTGACTTTAAAGACACTGAAACTAAGGGAAAATGTTTCCCATCTGGGAATCGAACCCCAGCCTCTCACATGGGAAACACGCGAGTTGACCTCTACACCACGAATCAGTCACAGTTTATTTTGTTCATTATTGGAAGGTCTTGACTACAAATATATAGAAAGGTCTTAAAAAAAGAGCCTTATTATACATGGTCATTTTAAAAACAAAGCTATATTATACATGGTGATTTTTTTTTTAAAAGTCTTACTTTATATAGTCATTTTTTTAAGAAAAAAATCCTTTACTATACTTGGTGATTTTTAAGAAAAAAAGCCTTACTATACATGGTAATTTTATTTAAAATCCTTACTATACATGGTAATTTTATTTAAAAGCCTTACTATACATAGTGATTTTTCAATAAAATTCCATTGCTATACTTGGTCATTTTTAAGATAAAAAGCCTTACAATGTATAGTAAGGCTTATTTTCTTAGAAATGACCAAGTATAGTAAGCGATTTTAAAAAAAAAATAACCATGTATAGTAAGGCTTTTAAAATGTGTTAACAAAAAAAACTAAAATATGTTGTTTCAATGTAATATTTGTATTTTTTTTTCCAAAAAATATTCGCGAAGCTCTGAGTCCGCGATAGCTGAACCGCGAAGTAGCGAGGGAACACTGTATATTTATAATAACCTGTAGTAGTTAGTACACATGCTTTGACATTCCCCTTTCATTAAAATATAGATTCCCAGCTCTTCCATATTAATTTAGTGTACATTACTGTCAAACCGGGATTGCTCTTCCTTAAAATTGAAGTGAAATACAAGCCATTCGTTTGGAAAGGGGGACTAAAATATATATATCAACCTTTGCTCAAGTTCTTTTTATTGTTTATCTATGCTGTTGGACATATTTCTCCTGTCCAATTTTGAGTTATTTCTTTGCTGTGACTGAATTATTCCTAACAAAAAATCTCATTGAGGCAGATTCATGAATAATGAATACAAGCCCAAAAAAAAAACAAAAAGAACAAATGATTTTTTTTTTTAATATGGTACACAAAAATCCTGTCAATCCTGAATGGCTTAAAATAGTCGAGTCTTAAAGAATCAGATTTTTCCAAGGAGCTGCATGACAGCAATAGTAGTGCTCTGGCCAAAGATGAATGCACCGCATAGCAATGTTACCACACCCCAAACGGTGAAGGTGATTCTGGAAAGGAGAAGAATACAGAATGAAACTTGCTTAATCCATGAATGGAAAATGTGTTAGGGTTAATCCCCAAAATCAAAATAATCTTCAAGCAGAGAAGGCATCAATCACGGAATTGTTTTAGACTCCGTCGGCCATATGTGGCTCTTTTGATGGGTGTATATGGCTCTATGTGAACCTGTGTGGTAAAATATGGGAACCGCTGGTGAGAGACCTAAGTCCCAAACGCACCAATGGGAGCGTCACGCTGGCACTGTGTTGCCAAAACTATCTCTAGCGCCTTTTTAAAAATCATATTTTTTCTTCATAAGACTCTTCTGCATGCATCCTCTCATTGATACTCATTAATTAGCAACAGTGAAATAATGTTCTCAAAAGAATCCCGACTATTTTTTACTTTCAAAGTGGTGAAATGAATAATAAATGCTTACATTTTCATATATTTTTACTTTTAAATTCTGCGTATGGCTCTAAAGGAATTATGTTTGAAAATATGAATTGTTTATGGCACTCTTTGTTCCCGACTCCTGCTATAGGTGTTATTGCTGTAAAATTCCACAAGCCGCTTTTTTGTAAAATTATATTCTAGTTGCTAAAGCTAAGAATACAAGAGAAATACATACCACTTTTCACAAAATGCATTCATTAAAGGCTTATATTTTACTCAGTAATCACATTTCTTTGTCAGTGATAGCTGGCTAGACTGTTGCAGTATAAATAACACTCATTAAAAACATACAGTGGTACCTCCTACTTACGAAATAAATTGATTTTGAATTGGTATGTAACTAGATCAGCAATTTACATTAGTGGATAGAAGAAGTGTATTGTAGAGTGGCTTGTGTGGGGTGAAGTAATCCATGAGGTTAGTGGCAAGTGAGCCTGTCTTGCCTGCCAATTGCAGAGAAAACACTCAAATTTTACCAAGTTTTAAACACTCCTTAATCAAAGTATCTGCTTATGCTTGATCTTTCCTAAATTATACAGATTTTTGTATGTTAAAACAGTAATTAACAAATGAAGACATTTTGTAAACTGAACACTTCTTACGCAAAGGCATTCGTAAGTAGAGGTAAAACTGTATATGTCATTAAAATATGATTTTCTGACCTGGTTTTACAAGATACTGGCTCAGACTGCATGGCAAACATCAGACAAAGACCTAGTGAAACACACAAGCATTTGTAGTTTAACTTTTGAAAAATTATGAAGACAAAACAAGATATTACCTGGAAAGATAAAAATGAAGAATGCACTGATCCCACCAATGACACTGATGACTTTACTAATATCTGGCACGAACAGAGCGATGAGAAGGGTGGCAGTTATCCACAGAAATGTCAGCGTATACCGACTACGACTTTCAACCTTCACCGTCACCAAGCAGCCACGCCTCTGCCACCAGTTCAGCAAGGGGTCCTGTATTACTGATCTTAAAGTATAAAGAGGAAAAAATGACAAAGAAATGTAGATTTGAAAAAATACCGTGACTTCTACACAAAGATGAATCCATTGCAAAATTCAACAGAATTATTTTTTTAAAAGAAATTGCCCCAACCTGCCTAATAACAGGATGATGGGGTAGATGGTGATAATAGATACACCAAACAGGAGCCTGGCTATAAGCATCAGAATGTCATCACCCATGTAGGACATCAAAATGTCAGCCTTCACATCCTTGCCAAATGTCAGGTACCCATAAACCCCTGCAACAAACAAATACAGCATATCAGCCATCTTGCTCACAAGCACAGACACTTTGACCAATGAGATTTCTGTAGAAATCAAGAAGCACCTGACTGAAATCCACTGATTGCACTTGTAGGACAGCTTGGTGAAAAGCTGTCCTCTTTATGAGTTGGAATGCAAACCCCTTTATGGAATACTTTTCCCACCCATGCTCTAATTTTTAAAAATCATTAATTTTCAGCATGACTTATCCTCACTAGGGCCGTGGGAATGCTGGAGCCTATCACAGCTAACTTTGAGCACCAGGCGGGGGACACCCTGAATTGGTGGCCAGCCAATTGCAGGGCACAAGGAGACAGACACCTAACCCACAAATTCCCACTCACACTCGTACCTAGGGGCAATTTACAGTGCTCAACTAGCCTAGCCTGCATGTTTTGGGATGTGTGTGGGGGGGGGGGGGGGGGGGGGGGACCGAGTACCTGGAGAAAACCAAAGCAAGCCCAAGGAAAACATGCAAACTCAACACATTGACAACCATCCTGGGATTGAACCCAAGACCCATGAACTGTGACGCCGATGCACTAACCACTTCTTTGCTGGGCCACTGTGAGTAAAATTTTATTTTTTCTCTAAAATGTGGCTACACTCTTAGAGAACATTGCAAGTTTAAGAAGATATTATTGTTGTTTTTTTTGTGAATATCGCTATTCTAGTAAAAAATAATTAATAGGAAGGAAAGTGTCACGTGCTGCAATTACATGAATGAAAGTTGAGGTAATCAATTTTTCAAATATACAATCTACAATTCTGTGAATCATTAGAATGTTTTGAGTACAGTACTCAGAATTCATTCTTAGTACAGTGGGGTACCTCTTCATAAGAATTATTTAGGTTACACGTTTTAATGCAAAAAAAATTACATTTACATTTCAAATGCGATTCTACTTATGTATAATTCAATTTATTAAACCACTTCTGGAACAAATTCATTATATATAAAAAGGTACTGCAGGCTGGTGGGCAAGTGGTTAGTGCATTTTTTTTTAAATCAAATAATACTTTGAATAATTCTTAAATGAAGAACATTTCTGACACATTTACTTTGCAGTCTTAAACCAAGAAATAGTACAATATAATCACTTGTTTATACGCTTCAGAATTTATAGATTTATATAACACAATAGAATTGTTTTCAATGATGTTATTAAGACTGGAATTTCATTAAAGTTTTCTCTGGTTTGTATTCACAGAAACCCAAACTTTTGTGTTTTTTTTCCAGACCAAACAGTGCGCTGTCAGTGTGATCTTAGATTGTATACTGGTTATTATGGATGCTGTTTTCTAACCTGTGAGAGAATAAATGATGAGGCAGATAATCATAGTAACCACGGAGATGAAGGCCCAGTGAGAGAGACGCTGGTTCTCCATGCTGCTGTAAATGGCGATGGATGCCTCGTGACACTAGAACACAGAAAAAAATTATATATTCTTGATTTGATTTCACAACCTTTTAGATTTTAACCAGTGTTGATGGAAATAATTACCTGTATTTTTTCATAAAAGTTCCCCCATGTTCAAATCTTAAATCTGTTTGCAAAACTGCTAGTGGTTTTATTAAAAATAGTTTGGTATTGATTTTTGTTAACCCACAGTACACATCACTAGGCTGGACCTGTGGAGAAGTGGTAAGTGTGTCTGCCTCACAATTCCGATATCAAGGGTTTGAGCCCAGACCTTGATATGTGGACTTTGCAGGTTCTGCTTTGGCCTGCAAGGGTTTTCTCCACATGCTCTGATTTCCTCTCACATCCCAAAAACATGGAAGGTAAGCTGGTTGGGCACTCTAAATTGCCCCTACATATGAGTGTATGCATGAATGGTTGTCCATCTCCTTGTGTACTGCGAATAATTGGCCACCAAGTCAGTGTATTCTCCGCTTAGTCCCCATAGTTGGCTGAGATAGGCTCCAGCAACCCCGCAACCTTTGTGAGGATACACCGTTCGGTAAATGAATAAATGAATGAAAACATCACAATTAGAAAAATACATTGTAGTTACCTTCACTATTGCCCATTTTAGATGTAGCGTTATAGTGAGGGATAGGTCATAGCTCCCACCTGGTCTTGTCTCCAAATCCCAGTGCAAAGTCTGAATCTTATTCTTTTTCATCATTCTGCCAGAGCTACAATTTGATAGGATATTAAATGGAGGATTTGAGCCCCCACACGTGAGCCTGTTCAACCATAACACAGACACGAAGATATAGACACTTGTCCCTACTTAATCCTAGGTGCCCTCAGACTGGTTTAAAACTCATTCTAGATTTCCTGCCACAGGTTGCACCACAGGTTCTTATCAGCTCCTCATTCAGACCTTTGCACAGCAACCACTCGCCCTAAGGGGATAAGTCTCTGGATGTGTTTGTGTGAGAGGACATGCACTGATCCTTTGCACGGTTGCGTCTAAATCCGAGATCCTAGCTGCATCTCTCTGGAGTTACCTTGGTAACTTGGGAAGCCGCACACTCATCCATTGATAGAATTATATTTTTCAGGCACTTAAGCTTGAAAAACTCAATCTTATCTTTTTGGATGTGACAGCCTGTGCTTGCTCAGCTTGAGATTTTGAGAGGACATACAATTTCCTACTGCCAATCCTATCATAAATGTATCACTTGAATTACTGTATATATCACTCACTACACCTTTATCCTCATTGACCTTTTGAAATAGGTGACATAACAACAAAATGTATTTTAGTACACTGCGAACTATTGAATAAATATTAATAACAAATAAAAATTCAATATTTAAACTATATACATATATATATATATATATATATATATATATATATATATATATATATATATATATATATATATATATATATATATATATATATATATATATATATATATATATCTATATATATATCTATATATATATCTATATATATATATCTATATATATATCTATATATATATCTATATATATATCTATATATATATCTATATATATATATCTATATATATATCTCTATATATATATCTCTATATATATATATATCTATATATATCTATATATATCTATATATATCTATATCTATATATATATATATATATATATATATATATATATATATATATATATATATATATATATATATATATATATATATATATATATATATATATATATATATATATATATATATATATATATATATATATATATATATATATATATATATATATCTATATATATCTATATATATATCTATATCTATATATATATCTATATCTATATCTATATATATATCTATATCTATATCTATATATATATATATATATATATATATATATATATATATATATATATATATATATATATATCTATATCTATATCTATATCTATATATCTATATCTATATCTATATCTATATATCTATATCTATATCTATATCTATATCTATATCTATATCTATATCTATATATATATATATATATATATATATATATATATATATATATATATATATATATATATATATATAAATATATATATATATATATATATAAATATATATATATATATATATATGCTGAAGTTCTTTTGACTACCATTACCATACTTCAACATCTAAAATATTACAATAAACTATAAAATACTTATAAAAAAATAATTGTACCATAAATGTCACCTACCAAAAATGACATCAAAACCGTATTTGTTCACATCTACAATGTAGTGGAATATAAGATTCAGGATGTCACATTATGCAATGTGTTACACCAAAAGAGTTGAGCCTATAAACATTTAAAATTGCACTTGATTTTGAAATATATTTCACTTACTTGGAAACCAAAGCAGATAGTGGGAATGACGCTGAAGGTGGATGCCCAGGAGCTTATTCTGCACAGGAGAAGATACTTTAGTTTACATACCATTCTTAAGCATTTTTTTCTTGCATCAGCAGGACTATTGAAATGAACTCTGGAGTGCTGCCCAGTGAAAACTCCAATCTTGAAAGTGGATGAATGCTGGATTGTAAAATGGTGCTGGATTTGGTATAGCCTTGTGGTCTATTCATTAACTAGTTTATTTTTAAAACTCATTGCAGCCTGGTAACAACTTAAGAGCGTTGATGTGAATGTCAACCTGAGTCAGTGCCCGGTAGCATGTCCCAGTAGACGCAAATTTGCTTTCAAATACATACATATATACACAAATACAGAAATATATACATAGATGGGAGTTAAAAACAATGAACGTTTCTAGATGAATTGGCAATGGCACTTATCTGACTGAAAATATTTCATTTAAAATGCCTAAATATTGTCTCATTCATGCATAACAATTGAGTTTGATCTAATTGTAGCCTTACTGAATCAACCTCTGTATTCACATTAGGAACTTGAGAGTTTATCGAGGAATGCAAGTTGGACATACACATGTGCCTGTACATATTTGTACGAACAAAAACAGACATGCATGACCAGACATATATATGTAAATGTACCTACCCACTGCTATATTGTGGGATTATGTGAACCTGAACAGAATGCATCATGTGGTACTTGATGATCATGGCGATGGTGAGGTAGCTTGCGGCCAAAGTGCCCAGAACACTGCAAGTGGACAAAGACACAAATTCACTTAAAAAAATATGAGAAATATAGGATACTGAAAATGAATAGAATTGATTTGAAATTATATAATATGCATCCACATTTGATGTTTGTTCACATTATCACGCCACTTCAAACACGTTCTCATCTCTTGTTATTTTTGTTCAGTAAGCACCCAATCAGAATTTGCCCTGCATCTCGACAGATAAATCACATTCAACATGAATTACGTACGTGGTATTTCTTATTATCCTTGTGAAATTGTGCCATTAAGGTAATTCCAAACATATTGTGCAGAAATAAAAGCCTCTTAAAAAGATCATATGAGATCAAGTACTCACTAGACTGCATACCGGTGGAATGTCTTACATTAACTACATTAAATAATGAGACATTTCCAGAAAAATACTTATAATAACATATGTTTCAGGTTTTAGGCATTTATGTAATATTTTATCATGAATTCTTCGTATTTTGTAAGTGCATTATGAATAATGATGAAATAATGCATTAATATTTTGCTGTTATTCTTACAAATATGCACCACACCACTGTATAACACACTTTAAACTATCAAATGTGCTTCTGTACTGTGTATTTGTTAAAAATTGTATAAATATGGGTTTGTAAGAGCAAGTGCAGGAATGCCCCCTAGAGGAAGAAATGTTCACTACACCCCTTACATTAACCAGACTCCAGAGGTTTTCGTATGTCCAAAAATATGTATCTCTCTTGATTATTAATTGTTCAGATCTTTAATGTATTTTTAATTGACCTTTCACAAGGATTTATATATCAATGCTTGTAAATGAAGCGTTTGGACTTTACGTAACTATTTTTTTCTAAATTGTATGCCAGTACTATTTTGATTTTCACTCGTCATTGTTCTCCATTTTTATGTCTTCACGCCTGTCAAACAGATGATCCCTGAGTAAAACTTCTCCACATGTCAATCCCAAAGGATTAACTCAAAAGTGAAAATGATGATGATGTAAGATGCGGTAAATTCCGTTGTTAACTGTTCCATCATTTGTCATGCTATTAATATGTTAAGCACACTCGGCACCTTTGATTGGAGGAGATGAAGGCATAGTAAGAAAGAAACAGATGAATCTTCCAGGCATTCAAAGCGTATTCATAATCATAATATTATTGTTACTGGTCTGGCCCGACACAATATGACTTTATGTGACTCCTTACTTTAGTGACCTTGTTATCCTGGCATTTTTCCTTTTCAATGTCAAAGGAACAACACCATGAACTGGGCACCGCTAATTAATAAGGGGCATAAAGAGACAAATGTTGTTCAATTCCATTCAGAATATCACTGAGTGGGAACATAGTCAGACTAATTTGCAACAAAACCAGCAACGGCTCAGTTGAATTATAATAGTACAGTGTTCCCTCGCTACTTTGCGGTTCAGCCAGCGCGGATTCAGAGCTTCGCAGGTTTTTTTAGGAAAAAAATATACAAATATTACATTAAAGAAAACATATTTTACAGTTGTTTTTTTTGTTATAACATGAATTTCACTTTCTCTACCCGTATTCTATATGGTGTACTGTATAAGGGGGGGGGGGGGGTAAAAAATAATAAAAATAAAAATTAAATTAAATTTAAATTAAGCATTTTTGAATGGGCATCCCTACTTCGCAGAAATTCACTTATCGCGTGTGGTCCCGGTCCCCATTAACCGCGATAACCGAGGGAACACTGTACGTGATCAAATTGCCTTAAATTCAATGTGTAAGGGTGTTTGTGCATTTATGAGTAGAACTTGAAGTCAGACCTGATGTATTTTTGAATGCTGATCTCTTTGGGGGTAGAAATAGGTAGAATAAGCAAGGCACAGAGAAGCACCAGGGCAAAGCGTTGATCCATGTAGAAGTGATAGGGTCTCTCGGAGTCAGGCAAACCAGTTACTAGCTCGTAGAATGAGTCGCACACTAATAGACGACACAAGCAAACAAGAACATTTTAGCACCATTGGAAAAAAAAGTGCTACAAACACATTGAGGAAATCATAAAAATGGTAAATTAGGCACAATGACATTTCATTTCATAGAAAAATATTGTAAAACAAAGCCTCCAGCAAGACAAGAATTGGTTCAAATTTCATAATTCAAAGATTTGAGGGGTATTTATTACACTAATTGGACTGACGTTTTAATAAAAAAATTCCAATGTAAAATTCATCTGTTACATTAGAAACACATGCTTTTCATGTTTACAGTTTTTTGTATGTACACTGTATGTATACTGATTTTATGTATTGTGAATATATAAATTAAAGTTATTTAGTTACTATCTACATGTATATAACACTGTATATGTTAAAAGATATTGATTATGAACTACATTCTTTTACTGCAAAAAGCCAAAATAAAACTAAATAAAAAAATGTCAGCGAAAACCCTAATTATTTTAGAAAGACAATCCCAAATTACATTGTGCACCTGTTAAAATAATATTTCTCCTATTATGAGAGTGCTCAACTTGCTAAACAGCAATTTTAGATTTGTTTTTCCTATTTGAAAATATATAATAATATTAGTCACATATGACGCAGTGTACAGTTTTGTTATTATTTTTAATATTCAGAATTGCATTAAGTTAAATTTCACACTCTTTGTTTAACTGTCTAGGAGTTAATTAGGAGATATCGATATTTAAAAGTTAGAAAAAATATTAATTAAATAAAACACTCAATACAATGCAAGTGGATTAATAATTCACTGATTTGCCATTACACAGCACCACAAAGAATTTGAAATCCCTAAGCAAAGAGATTTATTTTTCTTGCAAAAATGTGGCATTTACTTTCGAGGAATTAGAGCCATTTTCCTCATTCATGCATAGATATTTAGAAATCGTATTTTTTTCGACTGCGATATCTGCTCAAAGCAATTGCATTACTTTGCATTAAATTGCCTTAAAATAGAGACAAAATAGTTTTTGTCAATATTCATAGATCCATTGATGCGTCAGTTAAATGACTTTAACCAGAATTTAGATGTTTATCATGACTAAAGAAAATAGTAATGGAAGTGAAAGAAAACGCATAAAGTTTAGCTGCATTAAAGTTTAGCTGCATTCAAGTTTAATTCCAGACTTTGGACTTTTAAGCCCTTGAAATCGAATTAGCACAAAAAAGGCCGTGGGATTTATTTGTAAAGAAAACACTAATAAACAAATCTTACAAATATTTGCACTACAGAATGGATTCTACTTGAGAAATAATAAATCTGCTAATCTGTAGTAAAAAAATGTATATATGAAAAATCTCTGACTCACACTTTTCCAGCTGGTCATCCACAATGACAAGGAAGGCCACAGAGATCATAAAAAGGTTAAAAACAAAGCAGATCTCACACAGCTGACCGATGCCTGGGCCACACACCTCCTTTACCACTGCCTGGTAGGTGCACTGGCCACTGATGGACGACGCGTAGCCCAAGATGATCAAACCACTCACAAGGAACACAAGAGAGCCCTAACAGACAAAAAAATAAAGATCGTACTGATACCATCAGTTCAAAAAACAAAACATCATGTCATTTACAAACACAGTACTAAATGCCATAAACTAAAACTTAATTTTAGGCAAGTGTTTTATTAAAAAAAGACATTTAAAAAGCTTAAATTTAATGAATCAATGTTTCTTTGTAGTCAGGAATTGAAGAATTATTTGTGAGTGCATAAAAAAGGAAGTTGAAATTGCATTTGACCATAGTTCTTTGTAGATTGTAAAATTATTCCACAAATAAAGTATTTAAATGGTACCTATAATACAGAGTCAGAAATGCAGTACAAACTGGTAAGCGTTCTTCATGCCACTTTAAAAGAATGTTTCTTCAATCACCTTCTATTCCAAAAAATGTATAAATAAACAATAATTGTCAATTTTTTTATCTGTAGTATCTTAAAAGACTAGAAAAATTGTTTTTGTCAAAAATGCTGTCACAGAAAATGTACAATATAATCAAATAAGAGTAAAATTTATTTATCTAGATCAATATAACAATTTGTTTAGCAAAATCCTCATAAGAAAACCATGAATGAATATCCTCAACCTTTGGTTATAGTAAATCTTTTAATTTAAATGTCTGAAATTTTTCGGCAGCAAAATTGTATTAAGTTAAATTTATACATGTATTAAATTGATTAAAAGCCCTTGAATCAAATTGAATTGAAACAAGTCACGGCAGATTGAAATATTGACAAATATCATATCTTTGATCAATAAATCAATATCATATATAATCATGAAATTGGTCGTTTTCACCTGATAACCAAAGACAACAAATGCTCAACATTTAATCACCACTCTATTTTTTATGTTTTCAATGCCATTGGCAACTATAGATGTAATTATATGCATAGCTATTTTCATCTGCCTGATTTCAAGTTGGCACTAGTAAAAATCCAATCCATTTCAAATGGGTTTACTGGCAGCAAATGAACTGATTTAAATAGATTGAATATCTATCCCCATCAATGACAGCCAACAAGTTCTTAACCAAATGTGAAATTGAAGGTGAACAATACCTACCATTTCCACGATGACTGCGTTGTGGATGCCCCCGGCTCTGGCGAAAGCCCATGGGAAATTGAGTAGCCCAGCGCCCAGCGCAGATTTCAGCATGATGAAGATAGCCCCCAAGGACCCTAGCCTGGGTCTGGCCAGGTCCACCCGTGGTTTGGCTGAGGCTGAAGCCAGCAGACTGATACTTTCTCTGGCCAACTCCTCCATAATTCGACAACTGGGAACCTCTCCGTGGGATGGGGTGTAGCCTCACATGTATTCACACACGCGAACGAGCGGCCGGCACACGACCCTCACCCCCAAGAGGATCAGTTCAGGACTGACGGCGCTAAAGAACGGGTGTGAGGCACTCAAGTGGGCTGGCACCAACACAAATGATGTAAGGTGGGAGTGCTGGATCAGAAGTGAAAACTGATGGAGTTGCAAATGTTTTGTCATTATTTTGTCTGGGTATTATTAATTGTATATTGTTTTATATTTCAAAAGAGGCCTGTGTGGGTTTTCTCCGGGTGCTTCAGTTTCCTCCCACATTCTAAAGACATTCATGGTAGGCTGATTGGACACTCTAAATTGCCCCTAGGTATGAGTGTGCCCTAACACACCCCACGACCCTAGTGAGGATAAAGCAGTTCAGAAAATAACATTCTTTGAGTTTCAAATGTTACATTTTTAATGGACTAAAATGGCCTGTAATATAAGTAAATTGATGTAAAGTACTAAGTAAAAATTGTACTTAATATTTGGTAAAATTTGTATTCTGATTAGGTCTATTGCCATCTCTCCATTGTTCATAGTCAGCAGGCCTTCATCTCATTGTAAAAGGCAAACAACATTAAAGCCACAGGAAGAAAAAATATGGAAATATTAGACATACCCCTCTGATGATTTTGCTCAGTGGCACAGTGTTCTTTTTGTCCACTGCAGAGACACTCAAATGATCTGAGCCCTGGGATCTGCAGCTGCAGTCCTCGGGGGCCCCTATCCAGTCAATTTTCCATGTCCTCCCCCACCAACACACCTAAATTCCCCACTCAAATAATCAGGATCTTTATCATTTGATTCAGATATGGTGGGAGGCATGGAAAACATACTGGACTGGGGCCCTTGAGGACAAGAGTTGGAGACCCTGAAGGGACCGTGCCGTCCTCCAACATCCCCATAAACCAGCAGCTCACTGTGTCACCCTTTTTGGGGTAGTTAGTCTTGTAAGATTTCTTTAGCGTTGATTTGGTAAACTTGGGTGGACCCTGAAGAGAAGCAAGATACATAATGAGTAGGTTTAGTACACATTACATGAAAAGAATAAATTAAATAACCTGAAACACTTGGGTCCTACCTCATTCATAACTTCTGCCTTGACTTATTTGGTCTTCTCATCGTTTTTGACAGCTTTCAAAATCTGCAACCATATCCATTTCTTCTCCGGCATTAAAAATCTGATTGGTTAAAGCAATAGTTTTATTTGCGCTTTTTTTATGCGGCAGAACTGATTGTGAAGGACTACAGGTATATTTCTGACCCTGGAAACAAACAATTGCTGAAATGTGATTGGTTAAATGCTTAAATATGAAAACACACATCTGGAAGCAGCACAACCAGGGGAAAAGCAGTGAAAGGAATCTGACAGAAAATGTGAAATCATTTAAGTATTCCTGGCCAAAATATAATTAACATCAGTCGGTGATACATATATTTTTCAGGCCAGCAGAGAAGGCCTTGCAGGCCCTGACGGTCCACCACTGGATTGTAATGTATAGTTCTGAGATATGTAGATACTATATACAAACCTGATGATGCAGCAGCTCTTCTTGACTGATTCTAGATTGATTCAAAATGTGAAAAATGGCTGAGATGTAGCAATTGTAATCTTAATGCTTTGACAGGATGTCTCTAAATGGCTTATGTGGTCACGGGTCACAGGTATTAAAGTCAAGATCTAAGTAAGGTCACAATTTAAATATCTTTGATATCTTGAGCATACCACATGACACATTTCTTTTTAATCTTCCAAAGGGGCAGATGGGGTTTCCATGTTAGATAGCCCCTATGTGGACATGAACTGTGACTTTGGGGGTTGAGGGGACCTAAAACGAAGCAGAAGAATTGGAAGGGATGGTGGGGCAAAAGGTTTAACATGTCGCCATGGTGTCTCTAACTATTCGGTATGTGAGTGGTTGACCTGATTGACCAGACGGGAACATTCTGGCACCTGGGAACCTTGAAGCGTAAAGGGCATGTGACCTCCACTCACCACTAGCTTTTCCCAAATCTTGTTAGAACAGCTAACTGCCCCCAGTCATTTCCCACTTTCCCAAGGTTCCTTGGGAGATTAGTTGTCCTGTGTGGATGGGTGACAGATTCACAGGCTGAGCTGGCCTATTATTGGCCTTGAAAAGCAGTCAGGGCCCAGACCTGTTACACACATTTCACCTCTGATTAAATCAACATGCATTACTGATTTGAGCTAGTAAGCACATCTATAATCCCAGAGTGAGGAATGACAGTCACTTGTTCATCATTGAAACACATACTTTGTGATTAGTATCCAAGATATTGTTAGAGCTGGAGCTTTTCTGCACATCTCAATCAATTCACATTTCCAAACTACATTTATATGCACCGAGAGTCTTCTTTAATAATCGCCCAAAATGGAAAATATAATGCATGAAACGTGCTGTTATGTTTAAACTTCTAAAATACGGCTCAAGAAATTAGATTAGTTTACTACTTAGAGCTGCTGGTAGGACACGGGCACAATACTTTCACACATTAACTGTGAAATATAACGTGGCCGGACATTTCGTTAATTGAAAATTCGTCGACGGACAATTTGTCGGCGGACAATTTGTCGCGGGCCAAGGGATAATGGTTAGAATTAGCGTTAGGGGGTAGTAGTTAAGGTTAGAATTATGGTAAGGGGATCGTGGTTAGGATTAGGAGATAGTGGTTAAGGTTAGGGTGATTATAAATTTGAGAGAGATTACCTGGTTGATCGCTTTCAACAAATTATTTATGCAACAAAATAATTGTTCGCGAGGAAGCAAACGTTTGACAAAAACGCTCTTCGTCTAAATATCCATGGCGGCGAATTGTCCGGTCGACGAACTGTCTGGCGACGAATTGTCCGTCAAAAAAAATGTCCGGGTATCAAATAAAACTATCACTAGAGGATTATTTTGACCAAACAAACATCAGTGAGCTCCACCACCGCTCAATTATTATTATTATTTTTTAGACTAAATTCAATGAGACTTTGCCAGTGTTTTCATTTCATTCATAATACTTTCTTTTCATTTATTGATGTATATTTGAATGAGTCCCTCTGTTTGTAGGAGCTGCAAAAATATTGTACAAAGTTTAAAAATAAAAATTGGGTAGACACATATAGCATGATCTTTGAATGGTTCAAAAATGGGAATAATTCTGTGTGAGGTGTGTCTTTTGCAGCGAACCCTCATGATGCAAGCCCCCCACCTTAGGAGTTTTTCTCAGTAAAAGCATCGCCACGAGAGAAAATGAATCTCATTATGCGAGCAAATGTTTTAACATACAAGATCCACATTATTCATTTAGTTCAAAGATTGTGTTTTGCTTATGTTATGCTATAATTTCCTTTGATGTTGTGCTATATGCAGGAGTACCCATTATAATTCTCCTACTGCTTGACTGGCTCGCACTCATTACATCGCTATACTTCAACTTCATGGTAAGTGCATGTATGAAATATAATTTATATAATTTTTTTTTTTTTCGATATTTAATCTAGAAATATTATTAGCAAGCATTGCATGCCCTTCATGGAATTCACTTATTTCTTATGAAGAAAACACATTCATAATACGAGTACGTTCATGTTACGAGCTTGGTCGTGGAACGTTCTTATCATGAGGGTCCGCCCAGTATGCATACCATAATTTTGGGGGGCTTGGGGGATTGTATTGTGGTGTGTACATGTCTATACATGTACTGTATTATGAGGTAAAACAAATTTAATAAATATAAAAAGTAAAAAAAACATTTCAATTTGCTCAAACAATTTGGAGCAGAAGGGCAGGACAGGTAAAAAATAAAACTTAAAAAAAAGGGGAAAAAAAGAAAAAAGGCTGTTTGGAAGAGAACCCAACTTGTGTGTTACAAGTGAGTATATGACACAAGAAAAGCACAAGTGTAGCTTGAAAGGAGAATTGGCACAGAAAGTTTGCCACATTCAAGACATTTGTTTTACATAAATGATAATAGAAGGTCCATTTGTCTGTCACTTGTCTTTCCCAGGAAGCCATTTGGCTTCAATTGTCCACACAATCAAAGTTAATGTGCTTAAGAAATGTACACATTATGGAGGCGCACCCAGTTGCCTTACCACATGTCCAACTTGGTCAGACAGTGGGGTTTTTCCCAGTTGTTGTCTGCTGCAAGTATGTAGGGCGTTTGATGCGTGGTTTCCTGCGCTTGGGTTTGTTCTTGGCCTTTGTCAGCTGGACCACAAAAAAGGACAAAACCACCATCGCCCCCAAGAAAGCAAATACTGGGATGGTCTGCCCCACTTCTTGGTTGTAACGACCAGGCATTATTCCTATGGACGCAGGAGTTCACAAGAGGCATTTTCAGATAGCATTAACAAAAGAACATAGACATATTTCATCCTGTATTTGATCATGCAAGTCATAGTTATAGACATTTTTTGTATCTTGGCATAAGAAGATATGTAATAAATAAAGCAACATTTTGCAGAGGCAAAAGATACAGTTACCGTAATTTTCAGACAAGCCATGACCGATATTTGGAAGTGAGTCACACTCTGTACTGTAATTCTAATATTTGCCGCCACCCATGATGCAGCAGTAAAGAAATTCCGCCTGCATTAAGTTTATTTTGTTATCGTTCATCCAGTATTTTATTATTATTTGACCTCGTAGCTCCCTCGTGATGAAAACAGCACTTTTGCTGGTTAAAATTTCATCTCCTGTTTTAGCATTGTTTAATTTTCCCATTTAAAATGTAACTTAATATGATTTTGTCCTTCAAGCTACCATACGAGTCCCACAATTTGACTGTTGCTGCTCATTTTTTGGTGCTTTTAGTCATGTGGTTGATCGTTTTTGATGGTTGTTAGTCACTAAGGATTTAGAGTGGCACACAGTGATTTCAAATAATTATAACATAAAAGCATGTATCTTCTTATCTTGAAATGTATACGAGGTCACGAGTGATCACTTACTTACGGGTTTGAATAAAATAATGAAAGCGTGGAAACCTGCCAAAAGTTAGATTTGTAATTAACTTGCCATGTTATTTTTTGTTCCTTTGAGACGTTGGCTTTTATCACAAAGCGGGTTATCGATAGATTTTTTTAACAAAGTAGCATTTTTATTTAATTTCACTCGACCGACTGGCACTTCATGATGAGTTTGTGCTGCATTGAATAGGGTGTGTCTAAACATCTGGCCAGTACTTAATATTTGTACAAAATAGATGATTCAGACCGCTGAAAAGACAGTTATCCAATAAGAGTAAGAGAGAAGATTCTTTACCTCCAGGTATGTCCCAGGCCCCGCTCTCCCCTGGGGATAAAGGTCGGACCTGGGGTCGGTAAGGCCTCACATTTGGCAGTGCCACCTTGTCTAAATCCACTGAGAGAAGCTTCTGTTGCTTCCACAGATTACTAGAAACAAAGAGATGGGCACACAAAAAGGAGGTTTAAAATTGTTTTTACATGTTTTTAAATAAATGCGCAATACAAGTACTACTCACTTTTTACCATATACTCATAATACACAATGAGGAATTCTGTTTAATTTTACTGGGTCTATTCAAACTGACCTGGGTGCCGTCTCATTGAGAGGCTGTGGTTTAGCCCAAGAGAGATGAGGACAAGCTGGTAGTGGTCGGGGCTTTGGGTCACCAAGATGAGCCTCCAGAACTTTTGAATAGCGATAAAGGTGATTACCTGTTGAAAAAAAAAAGGTTTTAAATATCAACAATCCTTATAATTTGTTGTCACAATTACTACAATAAAAACACAACAAGAAACAAAGGAAACTGATAATATTTTTCCCCCATACTTACCCTCTAATCTCTGTGGCAGTAGGCGATCCGTCCCTGTGGGAGGTGCCATTCTACTCGCAGAGTGGCTTAGGCTGGGAGGTGTAATACTGTAGGATGTGTACTGAAGTAGAGCATCCAATAGCCAGAAACAGTCTGAGAGAATAACACATTTTTATTATATAAATTAGAAAAATGACTATAATTTAAGAGGCAAAATAAAGTTACCTTTTTGTCTGTGGCTGTCATCTATGCAGTTTGAGTCACCGTACAGAGCAATACGCCCACCCACTTCAGAGGGAGTTTGGTACAGTCCAAGGATGGGAACCCTTTCCACCACTGCGGTCTCCTGCTTTAACACCTCGAGACCTGAATTAAAAAAAAATTAAAAAACGCATTCATGTTGGAAGTTCGTGAAGAAGAGGTGCACAAGCAAACGAAGGTACCTTGGTCTTTTAGTTTCTTGGCGATTACTATTCCATCTTCTGGGAAACGAGCTATGCTGCAGCCTGAGGCATAGTACACTACAAAGAGAGAGACACTTTCAGCTTTCTATTTTAAATCTCCAGGTTAACAAAGAAGAACTTGTAAGTGAAGCTAGAAATAGAAATGTGAGGATTGATTACTGTCATGATCTGCCAGAGTGAAGTCGCCCTCATACAGTCCATCACTGAATGCCATCCCCCACACGGAGATCAGGTCATTAAGCGCAGGTACATTAGCGCCACCTGTGTCTGGCATCCACCATTGCCTGCAAGTGGAAAAAAAAGACAAGAAATTGGCATTCAGCAAAGTACCGTCCGTCTTTTTAATTGACAAAATGCACTAAAAACATTTTGATGTGAGCTCAACAAAAGACTACAGCATTATTTCTTATCTAAAAAAAGATCATTTAATTGACAAAAACATAAAAAATACTTAAAATGGCCAAACACTTCATTCTCAAGCCCCTGATTAGGTACATGCTATTCAATAAATAACCCTAACCCTATTTTTTACTGTATGTAAGGGTAATCCCTTCATTGCCGAAGAGATTTGAAGAGAATGTAAATGGTGCATTAGGGAGAGGCAAGTAAATCTCAGGATTTAAGAATGCAGTATTTGTATTTATTGAAAAGTTTAAATTTGAGCACAGCTAATCTGTGTAGTGAATACTGCTTAATGAGGAAAGTGTGTCAAATTGCGGCTTACAGTAAGCACTAAACTGTTGAAAGAAACCATTTATATTCATTGTAACATTAAATGAGAGTTAAGGACAGCAGTACAAACAAAGTTGACAATACCTGGTGTTTTCATCATAGAATTTGACCTTCCTCATGACAGAAGTGTTGTACCAATCACTGAAGATAATAAGTGAAAGCCCATTTTCAATGTCTCTTCTCAGCTTGGTGATCTCTTCAGGGAAATACTCCTCCTCGCTGTCCACCATCAGCAATGTGCCTGGTCAAAAAGTCAATGGGTCTTTTACTTTATTTCTCTTGACACCAAATAAACATTGTTTTTTCCGCCTTATTTTTTTTTTATTAGGACTCAGCATGAATTGGCAACCATTTCCATGGAAATTTTGAAAAAAGGTATTTCATCTTAGTCCCTTTTTGCCAAAAAAATAGCAAATATTTAACACATCAACCAATTAACTACCAAATAAGTCACCAAAAAGTCTATTGTAAAATAATGTTTCTGTTATGTCAATAATAAATGCTTGCACAATGTATAAATGGGAACACCAATCAATGCAGTTGACTTCGCATTTGAATTTTATATGCACTCCTTTCTTTTCACATGGAAAGCAAAATCAAACTGATTCTGTACTTGTACTCAGTTACTTAAGTATTTTGCAAGAAAATAAATATACATGAAAAGTATATATTATAAATATATAAAATTATGTCTGGCTTATTCTAGTGCTCAAAAGGAAAGTTGAAATTATTTTTTTTTAAATAACCTTTGAACGTAATACATTTTTAAGTCAAGCTATGTGCAAATACAAGAAAGGAAAAAAAACCTTTGGAAGTTGTTTATCACCTGATCAACAGTTTAAAACCACAGCCTATTAAAAAAAAAAGATAAAATAAAATAAAAAATAAATCTGCTCAAATTTCTCATTTTCTTTTAGGCATTCACACAGTAATGTCTTCCATCGCCCACCCATGCCCGCAATGAAGTCGGGGGGTTAGTTTCTCTTTAATGAGTCATATTGAGAATTTTTTTGTTATGGCTTGCAGTTTTTTTCGTCATTGTTTTGTTTTGATCGATGGTTTTTAAATTTTGATTAGCTGATAAACATCTTATTCAGTTTACTTGTTTTCAATACATTTGTTTTTCAAAGTGCCTTTTGTCCAACTTCCCATTTTACTTCTACTTAAAAACGGATTTAGATCTGAGATCTGGTCTCAACATTTTGATCAGGCCTGTATCTACATATTTTGTACCATTTGTTTCACCGTGGAATTAAAGGTGGAACCACCTTTAAAAATACATCTAGAACTCTTTCTTTTTGTTCTTCAATTTCAAAATCCTGGCATTTAGATGAGGTTGTGGAGACCTTTTTTTTTCTATAATGGGTACAATGTTAATCTATATCCCTACCTTGATGGCGCTTGTAATGTTAAGCAACATGGGAAACGAATGTCAAACTCTTACCATATTGGCTGGCATCAAAGCAGGTGATAGGGGCGCCCAACACTTCAACAAAGTACCCCATGCTTCTTAGGTGCTGGTACATGTCCCGAAAGTTTGTGTGTATATGATCACCATTCCTAGAAACAGAATTCATAGGAAACAAAAAGGATTTTACATAGTTGTTTGAAATTGATATGTAATTTTCTGAAATCGAAAATTGCAAGAGTGAGAGACATTAAACCCTTTTTACATTCATAACAACACATACCAGTCAAGTGGATCATTTTTCATGCGCAGGTTATCACGTGGAAAGTAGCCAGGTGGGTAACGCAGGTTGTGATACTGGTCCCATAACACCCTTTTACTACGTGGAGGAGTAGGCACAATCTTCACCTTAATGGGTAGTTTCACTGTAGACGTCAGTTCGCCCTCCGACTCCGACTAATAAGTGTAATGGATAGAAATGGTTGAAATCATACAATGCAGTTAGTTTTACCGTTTATACAAATGATCCTGATGACAAAAGATGTCATTTCAAATACAAAAATAAGAAGTAATGCATTTCTGACTCACATCATTCTCTGCTGGTGATGCAACCGTCACCATTATATGACCTTGGGCAATACCTTCCCACGATGCGGCTTTCTTGGCTACAGATATGGAGACGGCGAGGTAGCCAGCCCATGGCCATAACACCGGTGAATATGAGACAGCAACATCAATATGGTCACCATTCTGAGGAAGGTAGGGCTGCCAAATAGGCTGAAGAGAAGATGAACAGATTTAAAAATATCATGAAGCAAAGTCAGGTTATGTATAAAATGAAGTTAATTAGAAGATGAAATTGGCAACACAAAAATTAGATTGAAAATCATGTGCTCACCTTGTCTACAATCCGTCCAGTGACACCCATGCCGTTTAGAATGGTTACATTAACAATGGTGGGCATTCCGCCATAGTAGATGGGCTGAGAGCAGTAAGGCCACATGTATGGACACTCAGTCAGGTCAATGTAGCTCGGTGACAAGCTATTAGAAAAAGAGCATTTTTTAATCAAGTTTTTTTGTACTTTCCTCTTATGTTAGAAAAGCACTACAAAATTAAAGTAGCAGGTATATAGCAGTATAAACCCTGAGTAGGCAACAGCAACAAATTAATTAGTTTTGTGCTTTGAAGCCCCCCACCAGCCTCTTTACTGCCTGCTGCAGCTGATCAGGTGATAGGACTACTGAGGGACTGTGCCGATCAGTTTGAAAGAGTGAGTCTGCATATTTAACGTCAGTCTCAGTCTACAGAAGGTCCCCACCTTGTGGACTTTGTGTGGCTCCAGTTTTTTTACCTAGGTTTACAAGGTCTTATGTGTCTGTCTTGCTACTGGAACAAAGGAAATTTCCCAAATACAGGATAAAATTTAGTTCTAATTTAATAATTCAAATGTAATTATGGTAAATGTGTGAGTTAGCATGACGGTCACACATACAATAGTGTAGAGTTTAAACTTGCATTATGCATCCTAACTGTGTATCATCTTAAACTACAAAATAAGCACAAGAAGGATAAGACAGGTTTTGCTGAGCCACATTTCTTCACGAATTGTTTATCGATTGCTGTTTAAAAAATGTCTTTTTCAAGGGATGACTAAAGTCCTTGTCTCATAAATGTTTACATTTTAAAGGGGGAAACCAGGAAAAAGCACTTTTTTTTGTCACGTAGAAACATATTTCCGGTCTTTGAAGTTGTTCACACACCTGGCCTGTGGTCTGTAACTGTTGAGGATCTGGTATGCTCTAATTAAGTCCAGCTTCCCATGGCCCTGCTCAAACATGTTGACGCCTGGAAGCCTGCGAGCAGAGGCGATCAGAGCCTGCTTCATGGAGGCTGGGTTCACTAGCTCTCGATTCAATACAGTGCTGGAGGACAAAAGACAGGTTGGGTTACCCATGACCTATTTGGTCTTAGAATCCATACTATGACATGGCAGGGCCTGGGGTCATGTGCTCCACAATGAGTTAAGCAGTACATTCTAGACTTTGTTTGACAAAACAGCAGATTGAGAAATAAATGGGGGCAAATACAATAATTGATTTATAAAATTCACACATGCTGTAAACACAAACATTGCTGGGTGCAATTATTGACAGCATCATAGAGAACCTTCTGTCCGTGCATTTAATCCAATCTATATTGTCAAATTAGAAATTCACGTCATTACTCCAACCACCCTGATTGAACCCAAAATTATTCATTATCATTGATTTGGTTATAATCATGTCTTTTTAGTTTTATGAAGTTTCTGTTATTTTGATAATCAGGTTTTGTCTTTGGGTATAAATATCCATAATACAATGTGTAAACCTACTGCTTATATATCAATAAATACAATTTTCTAGTGAAATGTGCGGTCTATAGTCAGGTACCATATTGTCAGGTACCCCATTGTCCATAATTTATAGTACAAGGCTTCAGTGAATACATGTCATTGGAAAAAAAATATGTATATATTAGACCCAGTACTGCAATGTCCACTGATCAGGATTGCACACAATGGCAACACATCTGAACTAATTTAAATGCTTAATGACTCTGCATTATTTGTTGTAATTTAGTAATAATAATCACTTAACTTTAATAGCATTACCCAATGACTATTAACTGATGCACAGATTTCATTGTCCCTTACTCAAACTTTGATGTCAATGGTAAAAAAAATTCTAAAACAGAAATCGCTGTTGGAACAGAACATTCCAAAGATAATGCACACAAACCCTGTCTAAGTGAAAAGAGAACAAAACAAATACAAAAACGAGAGAAACACTTGGCTGGCAGAATTCTGATCTTCACCTGGCTAGAAGTGTGACAGCTCCAGCCACCACAGGAGAGGCGACGCTAGTGCCAGACAGAGACCGGCATCCTTCTTTCATTCCAGAACCCCGAACACCAGAACCATAGGTGACAATATCTGGCTTTACTCTGCCATAGCCGCCAGGTAGCTCCTGCACAGAGACATGAGTCAGATACAAGAGACAAGACTGTGAGACTTGCTACTTCGAGTTCAAACGGATGACTCAGAAACGACAAAAACGAATTCTTCTGCAATCATGTATTTAAACGTAAAAGCTCTATTTCAATTGCCAACTCTCCTGTACACTATCAGCCTTATATCTGTATATTTTCGTGCCAATGCTATCTATTTTAAACAAGCTAAAAAATCTAGTTGAAGGGTCTGCTCATACAGGAATACCAGCAAAGAAGATTTTTCCTAGCAGAGGGCCATTGAAAGTGACAACTTGCTGGTTGAAAGGAGCATTTTTAACATTCCCAAGCAAGGAAAGGTCTAAGTTATGACAGTTAGCAGGAGGGCAGCTATAGTGCAAATTAAAGCGTTTGATTTATACCTATGTGGACAGCTTGTATTGAACACTTTGGATTGTAATATGTTAAACCAATAAACCAATTCACTTGTTATTTTTGAAAGGGTCATTGGCTAAGATACAGTAAATTTAAAACTAATTCATAACTACAATGTACCGATCCATTCGCATCTTTTACAGAAAACCAGATTATCCGGTCCACATTGTTTTTTGTTCCACATTAAGTATACCATACAAAAGTGACAGTGATTTTAGAGCCTCACCCAAGTAGTCATGCCTCGCGATGAAAACCTTGCAATGTTGTCTTCAAAGTCTATCCCTCCGACTCCAATTACATCCATCTGGTCTGCTGGATTGTTTAGAGTTCTAAGAAAGAGATACTTATGTTATTTGCAAGATACAAGAAGCTACTGACAGCAACCATTACTTATTATCCCTGTTACAGGTCCCTGACCGCAGGTCTGATTACAATGTGTTTTAAAATCCAGAATAGCTGTGTTAACTGAGGCATATTTTCTTGAAAACAGACTCTCATACCCACCCATACAGAGGTCCATCATTGCCAATTGCAGAGACCATAATCACTCTGTTAGCAGTGAGCTCCCACACCTGTCAACAAAAGAACAGGAAAAACAAGTTAGAGACACAGTAAACTATTACATTTTAGGTCTACAATATGGATCAGGAAACAAGGGGCCATATGCTTTAAAGGCATTCATAATTAAATAGATCCCTAATTGTATGCAAGCACATGGCCTTTTGGCTCTCCATGTGACTTTTTTTGTCCAAACTTTTCCTTCATTCAACAATAAAAATAAAAATGTATTTTCTTAAATTACCATGCCTGTCATTAATTCATTCAAGGCCACACTAGCAGGCTGAGATATCGATAATGAATTGTAAGCTTGCAAAAAGCTAAGTGTTATCTAAATGCTGGAAGAAAATAGCTTTAATCATACACCCTTCTTTTCAATAAATGCCACAAACTTTCCAGTACATCATTATCTTCTGTTCAAAATAGAATTTTTGTGCATCAGATACCAGAGCCAATGTTCAGCGAGTTATTTTTTTTTTAATGCTAAATAAGTCCTATGACTTCAAAATAAGATTTAAATTAGGTAGATAACAGGGCATGTCAATTTCCTAGATATACTAGTCAGCAAGAAATACTACAGTTGAGTGTTTTATGAATATTTATATACTAAAGTATCTTAACAATAATCTACTATTTGATTAATAACCATGACTCCTAAATATTCTGAAATTCTTTACAAATATCTGCACTAACTTTTAATAGCATTTGGGCAAACGTTAAATCAACCAACTTCAGTTCAACATTTCTAAATGTAGTGTCTCCAAATAATTGCCACTGGTGGATGCTTTACCTGGGTGTGGTGACGATAGAATTTTAATTGTAAAGGATTATATTGGCCCCTTACTAACAGAGCTCTTTGTTAACCCAATTTCAATACAGACATGGATACATTACAGTGGCATAAAAAAGTGGGGCATGCCAAAAGGTGCCAAACTCTAAATGTATTCAACTAAAACACCTTGAGAAACTCAAGCGTGTCTGACCTTATCAACAAAAGGGTGATCCATAAAGTCAGGGCCCCCAATGCTGAGGTTGAGAACATCAACCTTTTTCAAAATGGCATAGTTGAAGGCATCCAGAAACCATGACGTATAAGACACCTGGATGGAAAAATTAAAAACAAAGAAATCACACACAACCATTTGCACCAACTGGTTTGGCACAAGTTAAAAAGAGGTGTTTAATTTCAAGTGTACCTGGTTATTTGTAAATACTCTGAAAATGTGCAGCTCTGAGTCAGGAGCAAAGCCCTGACACTCTCTCATACTGGCAATTACTCCGGCTACAAATGTGCCATGACCCAAACCTGGAAAAATAAAGATGCCCCCCACCACACACACACCTCATTATACTGATAAACTTACATTGACAGTCAGGAGAAAACATAGCAGAATATGTCTTCATTGTGTACAATAGTCTAATATTTTGCACTACACACCATCGTCGAGTGTTTTTTCATTGGTCCAGTTGGTCCTTTCCTTGACATTTTTAAAATGTGGATGTTTTTCACTCAAGCCGGTATCAAACACTGCTACCTTAACGCCAGAACCTGCATATATCAACACATGCAGACATCAAATACAGTTTTAGTATCTTCAATTGTTGATCTTAAGTTTTCCAGGCTTACCCGTGTATCCCATCTGCCAGAGCACATCTGCCTGAAGGATCTGGGCAACATGGCGAGGGATGGCTCGCAGCAAGCGCCGACTGGAGTGGCGCCCAGTTGAATGCCAAAAACCTGAGCCCAGTGACAGACTGGTTCTCCGAAAGGGCCGAGATGATTGCCATGACTGCCATTTTTGCATCCTTTGGGGAGTGTCACAGGGTGCCACTGTTTCTGGCGCTGAGGGCACACATTTCAACAATCAGACAAGGATTTAGTCACCTGGTTAAAAAAAAATTAATAACCAGTAGAAAATATACAGACAATATATTTTCAACCTTCATTACAGTAGTGTATTCATGCAATTCATCTCTTCAAAAATGTAAGTAGTGCTGAGATTCACATTATATATATATGTATAATATTATAATTGAAACTATTCTGCTGATGTATTATGTCCAAAATTTGGTTGATACACTACATTTATTTTCAATTCAATAATGAATTGAATCTTTATTTAAAATAAAATAGTATAATAAGCCAGGTTTTTGGGCACACCAAACACACTGACGTTTATTTTGTCAAATGCCAGGCCCAGGACGTACCCCGCTGTTCAGGCAAGCACAACCATACAAACTCACCTTCTCCTACTGTGGGTGAGCAAACACAGACATTCTCTGTCCCATCTCCCATCCCCCAAAATACACATATTTAGACACAAACTCACATTCACCACCCAAAAATCAACAAACCCAGACCCCCTGTGCCAAGTTCCATTTTACCACGTACTAAAAAAAAAAACGCATGCCGATTTAATGAAATGAATGTGTAGATGTATGCTTGTATGTAGATTTTTTTTTTTACTACAGTATTATAAAGCATTTTTTCCAATCTGTTCACAAATATTTTTTTGCCCTTTTCATAATAGCACAGTAGTGTTTACCCAGACTTACAGGAAACATATTTGAGTGAACGGAACACTTTCCGTTGTGGAGTGACTCTTTTAATGTAGGGGTGGTCTTCTAATGTCATAAAGCTACTAGGTGAAGCTTGTCGAATGTGGACCAGCTCAAAGTCACTGGGGAAGTCAGAAGCTGGATTCTCCCTGGGAACAATGTGCCACTCTAGCGTTCCATCCTTTGCATTTTGTAGGGCACTGCTTATGTACAGGCGGCGAGCTTTGGCTGAGAAATATCCCGTGAATGCAACAATGTACTCTGAAATCAAAGATCAGAAAAGTATTTTAAACCACAGTTATAAGAAAATATTAAGTATTACAGTCATCAATTCACATTCACAAAATGTTCTAGGAACCACATCTGCTTGCACATCAAATTGTGTTGCCTCAATGGGTCATTTCATGTTAGTTCACCCAACCATCTGTGATTTTGATAAAACAGTAAAAAAAGTATAAAGTACAAAATAAAGTAAAAAGGAATGTATAAAGAAATATTAAAATGTAATTTAAAAAAAGATAGAGGGGCTGTAAAACACAAAAAACAAATAAGAGTGGACAGAGCTGCTGCCACTGGCTTCTGTGAGAAATTCAAATGGATGACCAGAAAAAAATATTTACAGTGTTCCCTCAGTTATCGCGGTTAATGGGGACCGGGACCACCCGCGATAAGTGAATTTCCGCGAAGTAGGGATTCCCCTTCAAAAATGCTTAATTTGAATTTAATTCAATTTATTTATTAATTTTTATTTTTATTTTATTTTACCCCCCACTGTATACAGTACACCATATATAATACGGGTAGAAAGTGAAATTCATGTTATAACAAAAAAAAAAGTAAAATATGTTGTTTTAATGTAATATTTGTATTTTTCCCCGAAAAAAATCCGCGAAGCTCTGAGTTCGCAGTAGCTGAACCGCGAAGTAGCGAGGGAACACTGTATTATTATTTTAGTCAGAATTTGCTTCAAAATTTCCCTGTCCAAGGTGTAATAATAAAACATAAGTATAATATATATTTTTTCTTACCATGTTCTACAACCTGAGAGGAGAACTCTAATTTGAGAGTCAGTTGGGAGCAATTAGATTTGGGCGAGTCCAACTTAGGGCTTCGACCAGGGTCAGCTTTTCCTGATGGCTGCATCCCTACCACCGGCAAAAAGCCGGTAAGCAGGCCCACAAGCATGAAGAGCAACAATGGTAGGAGCTTCATTTTGTGCTGGGGAATTGCACAAATTCTGTATTTTGTGTATCCCTATGAAACACTATTCAAGTATTAATATTTAACTCTAGGCAGTTAAAACTTCTATCAGGATAACGGGAATGGAATCACGTATCAAGTCCAGAGCTCCAAAAGTGAGTCCATAATAAAAATGATCTAAGCAGCTAGAAAAATTTCTTTCTGCGTTTTCTCTCCATGGTGGTAGGCAGAGGTGGAGTTCAGTGATACCGCCAGAGTAGGAACATATGTGCCATCCTGACTAAGGGGTTTAAAATTTTTCCAGAAAGTTGAGAGGAAAACAGCAGGATAACAGGAGAAGTGATGGATGAAGAGTTTGTATCTATCAATGTTGTCCTCTTTCATTTACACCTAAAAAGAAATGGGAAATAAAAATCAGCCAAATGCAGCAGTGAAGAACTCACATTCCAGAGAAAAGTTTTTAGCTAAAAGTCAGCAAAAACAGAACTTTAACAGATGGTCAATCACTGAGGCAATGTCCACACATAGTACGACTTTTTAAACATTTTTTAAGTATTTTGCACCCTCGTCAAGAAAAAAAAAGTGTCCACACCACCATTGGCAGGACTTTTTTTGTTGTTGTTGCATATTTCACCAGCATACCAAACCATTTAACCTTGAGTTTTGTGTAAAGCATGCTACCCCAAAGTCTGTAGTCATACATTGTAATATATCAAGAGAAAAAATGGCGGGATTAAAGGCAGAATATGACGAAGAATAAATCCATATTGTAATATTACAAGATTTGAATCCTAACGCTACAAAATTAATGTCGCTTTTGTGCAGTTTTTTTTTTATGAAATGTGGCATCAACCATTAACGGCCATCATCATTTCCAATCATGACAACTTTTTTCTAACCTGCTATCAGCACTATGAATCAATTGGTCTCTATTTGCACAAAATATGTTCATATTTGTATGACGTGGCAGCCGACCAGGTAAGTGATTAGTGTGTCGGCCTTAAGGTTGTGGGGTCAAGGTTTTGATCGCAGGTTGGTCCTCATTGTGTGGAGTTTGCATGTTCTCCCCAGCCTTACGTGGGTTTTCTCCGGGTCCCTTGCAGCATTCACAAAAAATGCAGAGTAGCCTGGTTGAATACTATCCCTTTAGGTATGAGTGTGAATGGTTGTATGTCTACTTGTGCCCTGTGATTGGCTGGCCAATAGTTTAAGGTGTCCCCCGCCTCTGGCCTGAAGTCAGCTGGGATAGGCTCCAGCACCCCCTGCCACCCTTGTAAGGATAAGCAGTTGAGATAATGAATGAATTAATTTGTATGACGTGTTATTCAAAAATGCATTTTGTAAAACTTTTAGAGTATGTTTAGATTTACTGCTGGATGCAAATTGCTGAGTGTTTAGTTATTTTCTTTCTTCCATCTTCCATACCGTGCATCCTTGTAAGGGTTGCGGGGGTTGATGGAGCCTAACCCAGCTGTCTTTGGGCGAAAGGCAGACTACACCCCAGACTGGTCACCAGTTAGCCATAGAGCACATGTATAAACAGAATACCTCTCGCCATCGAGAATCAGTCTACCTTTGCTGTGTCTGTGTGCACTTTCATCAGGTCTAGATTTAGATAACTAAAGTAGATGTACGATATGAGATAAAATGTGTACTGCTTTAGACACAACATGGCTGTTTTGCCACTTTTATTTATTTAGGTAGTTTTAACATGGTAGCAGTCTGAGCCTTGAAAAATACATTCATTTTTTGTTGTTGTAATTCCTCCAGGCTTATAACAAATGTATATATCTGTGAGTTCCATCTTAAATGATCTCAATAGAAAATCACTACATTATCAGTCTTTATTTTGAATAACTGGATCATCATATACCAAATGAACCTGTTGGCAGTTACAATAAATGGATTGCTCAATCACTAGTTCCTGCTTGGTGAAGGATGTATGCTTAGATAACAATAGTATAGGGCTGTAAAAATAGGACTGTAGTTTCACATTGCTGTGAAAACTAGGCTAAGGATCACGTGTCAACAACCAAACCACAATGGTGGCCCTAAACCTCAAACTAACTACTACTTAGGAAGAGCAAGAGTGACCCCCACCCTAAAGTAGTACTACTAAAGGCAAAACATTTATTGGTACAGCAGATTTAATAGATATATACTTTTAGAAAAATTTGGACAAAAGGGTTAAAGGTAGCCAAAGTGATAAGGGTTTACTGATTAAGTGTATAGGAAACATCAGCATGACTTTCTGTGATTTTCCTATTAAACTAACCTTAGTTTTTTTTGTTTTTGTTTTTATATCAAAATCAAACACACGCAATGTGAATTACAGGTGTTGTCATTCGCTTTCACTGCTGCTTGAAAATGTTTTGGGCCAAACTAGAAACATAAACAAAAACAAATCTGATGGTAAAAAAGGGAAAACTGGCTCGTTGGTGTAAACATTGCGACCATCTGCAGATGCATTAGTTTATCATGCAATCAAGACATAGTTTATCGTCACCGATGTAAAATAACACCAAACATGACCAAGGCAGGACGTGTTTTAAATAGTTTTATATCTGCAGAAGAGTGTTATCGTGTATATTTTCGAAGCAGGATTCTATCACATGTATAGCAGCCATATATGCTAGCTAGCTTCTCTTTCGGGAAACCTTGTATTTAATGTGATGGTTCTCAGATTACTTACCGAGACAACACCGATCCCGTTTGTCATTAGGGGTTGATTGTTTGGGTTCCTTATACCGATGCACAGTTGCCGTCAAGGTTCCGTGTTTGGCTTTGCCTGGACAAAAGCTAACAGGAGCAGCAAACTCATTACCAAGAGCCGCAGACCACTGACGTCTCGTCATGATTGGATGCCAGATCACCGACATTTTCCGCTTTAAAACTTGGTTCATTGCCTTTCCTTAACATTTCCGAGAGGAATTATTATAATTTGTAGTTTTTTATCTATAAAATCTAGGCTTCTATTATCATCTTGCATGGCTATATTAAGGGCATTCTGTTCAACGTGTGGAATGTGTATCGGTATATATTGGGTGGGTGTTTTATTTTGAATTTGATATGGCAACCCATACACCTCCAGTGGTTTTCATCAAACGTGTTTTCCACATCCAGGCAGTTTTTTCACCAATTATTGTATGGGTACATCGTACAATTATTTTTTCCATATGTAGTAACGATCAAGAACACTGAAAGGGTACAAATCTGTTTACCTACTCACATTCATACCGCCAGGAGCGGGAATCGAACCTTTGCCTGTTCGTACTGAAGTCAGGCGGGTGAATCGCTACCAAAATGTTCTGTCTTGATGATCAAATACTTTTATAGTCTCATTTGAAAGTAGGCAGTACACATGGTGGAAAAAATGAAGACTAAATGTATTAAAGTACTTATTTCGAAAGAATGGGTAATTAATAGCAACTGTATGTGAAATCAGCCGTCTTTACACATGCAAAACATTGCCGCGTACAGGTAATATAGCGTTACTGCTGTAACCCAGTAATCACTTGAATATCGCGGTTTACCAGTTAATGTACACTAGACATGGCCGCGATAATCGAAAAATCGCGAAGTAGGGTCACCCCAATTAAAATGTTTTTTTTTTCTTCAGTTCTGTGTCCTAGTAGCAAGAGTTGCTTCCACTTATGAGTTTCAACATGGAATTTAATTTGTACGAACTTTAAGAAAACAAAAACAAATAATAGCAGAAAAAATCACAAAGTAGTAGTCAATTCGTAATAAGTGCATTTGAATTGGCCCCTTAATTTGGAAACAAATGATTTAAAAAGAATGAAAAACACAAGTCAATATTCTATTTTTTTATTGGCACATACGACCCATTGTTTGAGACAAGAAAAAAACACGAGAATTGACATGTTATCCCTTAATTTTACATTGTATCGAATATTTTTGGATAACTGTTTTCAACTTCATTTAAGACATTTATATAAAACACTCGCATGTAATTTTGTACATGAAAGTACTGTTGTGCTGACATTCTCCAAAACAAATTTATGTAATTATTCACTGAAACAGCAAATGTGTTCTCATATGTTCAGTTCAGATAAACACTTAACAGTATTTAAAGTTTTAAATTGTTATATTTTATGAGAAATCAATCATGCACAACCATAAAGACACATTTTGTTAGGGAGTTCCTCTATGATAATAAGAGGCAGTATCTGCTACTAAGTGAGGCACCAAACAGCTGCTTATGAATCAATTGTGTGTATTGATGTGTCTCTTTTAGCCTGAATTACTGAGCTGCATAAAAGAGACAAAATAAAAACACTTATTTCACATGATAGCACAACCTTGTGTGTATAAACTGCATACAACAGCAACAAAATCCATGTGCCAGAAAATGAAGAGAACCATCATTTACAGAAACAATGAGATCAGCTAAAATGGCTCAGCTAAGTTTCCAGTACAGGCAATTTTTTTTTTTAAAGATCTAATTCTCTGTAGATCACAGCAACATTTTCATTTAATAGAATGTAGCAAATTGGGGGAAAACATACCAAGCATGTAGACAAATCAATTGACTTTTTCCATGAAGTGCTTCACAAAAATAAACACAAATTAAGAGCATAAAACTACTCATTTGGGACTAAACATATCCAAACAATAAAGTAATGAAAAATTCAAGAAATGTTCTCAAACTAAATTGTCTAGGTACACGTCCATTTCAAAGCAATGTGACTAAACTATCCCTCAAATTACAACATATTACAGAATATCATTTTCTATTTGCTTCAATCCAGTAGCTAAATTGTAACAATACGTGGGGATGTGAAACGCTGCATGGTATCCCTATACCTCATGGTGCTTTTGAAAGGGTGAAATACACTACACATCAAAGATGGAAGGAATTGCAGAAGTCCAGGCAAACAAAGATACTGTAACGTCAATCGTTTTGATTGGTAGTCTATTTATTTACAGTATCAGGCCATTAACATGTTTTAAACCCAATAAATAGTCTTTTTACATCATATTGGGTTTTACCTGGATCTCTTTCCAAGTGCTTTTCAATGATTATCGATATTTTCTGATCTTGGTTTATGTCTAACTACAGATAATGTCATTGGATAGAGTTTATATCCTATTCTAGATTTTGTTAGAAGGGTTTGCTATAAGTAAGGCATTTCAGTATGAGTGCAAAACCAACAAAAGAAAAAGTACTACTATTCCCTCCATTGATGAAACATACACAAAGGGTTGCATAGTTAAAAATGGTAGCAATTACATTTAGGATTAAAGTGGCATTCAGTTCCAAATATTTTTCATTTTTTAGTGGTGCGTATTTCACTGGATTTTTGGATTATCTTGCACGAGCCACCAGGAAAGAGTGCATTAATGTTCCCTTGTTGGGTAAATATTTGAAACTAAGAGACAGCATGACACTTTAGGACATGATTTAGGAGCAGCTGTCACAATATTTTTTCAACTTGGAGCCTTAAAAATAGGAAGATCATCATGGCATTACAAATAAAACTTAGTCATCAAATTAATGGGAATACAATCAGTCACTTTTGACTAGAATCTAAAAGATTACAAAATGACAAATGGCAAAATGAAGTCTTCTTTCAAGACCCATTTCATCATTGTCTTATAAGAGTTTGTTTTGAAATAAGATGGTTCAATTTTAGGATTACCAGGGACAACTTGTTGGTTTTGACTCGACACTTCTGCGACAAAAAAGGAATGAAGATAAATGGGCCCATAACTAAGATTCAAAAGCCATTGTAACAGGAAAAAAAGCAATTTTAACTGTGAATCTAACTACTTTCTTCAAAAGAACTCTTGTGGAGTTTGAAATGAAAATTCACCATCTTTTGGCAAATAATAAAGTAAGTTCCTAAAGAGATCAAGACAATATAAGGTAAGACTTAAGACAACTTTTCATATCGACCTCAAGGTTGTGTGGATCTTGCTGCAATTCTCAAAAGGCCATTTTGCAAGATGAATAGTACATAAATTCACAGCAATTATCATAAATCATGAGGGTGTGACGGAATGTTTAGGCTCCTCTTAAGCAAACTTCATTACCCAAACCTCTGTTTAACAGATCCTCATGCAAGGTCATTATTCCAGTGACCAAATGAATGAAGACTGTTCACAATAATAAATAAATATGTCAGACATATGAAATGAATGAAAAAACAAGTGCCCCATCCCATTACAGAAAAGGACGGACAGAGATGACGATGATATCGTAAAACAACAGAACAAAATGCAATGCAGAGTTTGTCCTTCAAAGTTCAGGGATGATCATTTTTGATTTATCACATAGTTTTGCTGCCAGCAGGTGCGTCCTCAAAGTTTATTGGTTGCCCCAACCCATCAGGTTCCTTTGTGAGTTACATTCTGGGGACAGGAATAACTAACTATTCAGTCTCCCCAAGAATGTATGATTCAGCCATTGTACTGCTGCTGATAGCGTCGGTTTAACTCGCGCAGCTCCTTTTCCCGAACGCGGCGAGCTTTGTTGGATTTGGTTGAACGATTGGAGTGCATGGACTGCTGCGACTTAGTGCTGTGGCAGCGAGATGACGCCCGCTTCAGCAGGTTCTGAGATATACAGCGTTGAAGGTTCTTCATGGAGGAGGCAGCAGCCATGCTGACAATCCAGGGGTGCTTGAGAGCCTGGCCGGCCGTTAGCCGTGCACTAGGATCCACTGTTAGAATCCGGTCTACAAAATCTTTGGCAAGGTTGGACACGCTGGGCCATGGCTGAGGAAACATAACAAATTATATTACCTTAAATGAAACTTGGGGGGTTGGTTTAATAAGTCATCATCTCAAGCAAGTTCGGTTGGAGCTTGATTCAGTTCCCTGAAGAAGCTTTTTTACTATTTGAGACTGAGATTTAAAACTTTCCTGCGGCAATAGTGTTGTGGTCGGCCATATAGCCACCAATCAGAAAATGTGTTCATATCAACCTGTTTTATAAGTACCCAGTAGAGGTAAAAAGTTTAAATTGAAAATAAAATGGACTAAATTGAAGTATTTATTAAGCATAGATCATGACCAACATCACTACACCCTGGGTAATTTTAAATGTTAAATTAATGGGATTGTGAGTAAATGCCTCAATTTGTATTTATTGTAGCGAGTAAAAAATATCTGATTATACAGTAATACCTCAACCCAAGAATGACTCTTGGTACGAAAGTTTCAGGTTATGATTTTTTTTTTACATACAAATGAGTGACTCAATATACGAAAAAGATCCAAGTTACGAAATCCCCCAAAAAGTACATGCATTTCCTTATCCATTATTTTATTTTGAATTCCTCTTATTAAGCAATTAATACATGTACATATTTTCACAGACATATGGCACACGTAAAAGTCTAAAATGTACTACAAAGTGTATGGCTTTTGGCCCTGCTAGAACGTGCATTTGCCGCCATCTGGCCTACAAACACGGATATAGCGACCACAGAGGGAGATATTTCAGCAGGGCGGGGCACATTTTCATATGCTTTATTTATTTTAAGACATTAATAAATTATCTTATCATCTTATAATTTTCAAATTATTATTTACAAAATTGGGACAGTTTGACCAATTATAAAGGGTTTAGTTGGGAGTTGTGTGAGGACCGTGTGACCAATTAGAGAATTTACATATAAAGTATACCTCTACTTACAATACTTTCAAGTTACAAAAAACCTTGGAACCAATTAATTTCTTAAGTAGACGTATGACTGTATTTTACACCATTTACATTTAATTATTAATGTTTAATGTTAACATATCTTCACATGGATAACATAATTAATTAAAAATAAATGTAAGTAAATATCTATTCTAGACAAGCATATATATTTTATGAGGGAACAAAATGACTGGTTTATGATCTGTACAAAAAAAATGCAAAAAAAGAAAGAATTTCACACAAATAGTCAAACTGTGAAGCTTGCCTTGAAAATATTTTGACTCAATATTAATCTACAACTAAAGTCTATTCTTTTCTGTTTTTGTATGCTTACAACTATTGTTCCATCACCACATTTTGTCACACACTGGACTGTATTTTCGTGGCGTAAAATGCAACACGATTATTTCTGCGCTAGTGACATCCATTCTGTGCGTGTTTAGGAAAGTGGCCAAGGAACACTCACACAGACACGGGTAATTATGGAAAAACATCATTAATAAATGCCCATTTCGTGTTGCGGATTGCCCTGGTCAAATCCATGTGATCTTCCCCATGCATCTACTGTACTTACCCATGTAAATCTCAAGCCAATCTTACACTGAGCAAACCTCTTTCTCCTCCCATCAAATCTGTGCCTCCCTCTTTCCAAAGGTGAAGCTTAGGCCCAACCATAAAATGACTAAAACCTGGTGAAAAACACCACTTCACCTGGCAAGTTGGCATGTTGGTCTATATCAGGGGTCTCAAACCAATTCCGCAAAAGGCCGCAGTGGGTATCTTATCTTTGTTCCAACCGATCCAGTGCCGACAGTTTAACCAATGGTGTCTTCTAAAAAAAATAGGAGCACTTGACTGCAATCAACTGAACACACTTGCAAAATGTGTCCTCTTGTTTTGTTTGAATGAAAACCTGAACCCACTGCGGCCCTTTAAGGACCTGTTTAAGACCCCTGGTCTATATTATGACTCTGTGTTCTGATTGTTAATGAGTGTGGTTTGGTGACTCCTTACCTCTCCAGAGAAGCTGTATTTCCCCTTGAGAATCTGCCTGTAGAGCTTCATACGGTTGTCATGCTCAAAGGGCATGGTTCCACTCAGCAGGATGTAGGATATCACTCCTAATGCCCACATGTCGACGGCATTCGTGTAGGGTTTCCTCACCAGGATCTCAGGGGCAATGTACTCAGGGGTGCCGCAGGTGGTCTTCATTAGACACTCGTCTCCCTTTTTTCTGCTGTTGGCTAAACCAAAGTCAGTGATGATGATCTTGGAGTCCGCACCAGGGTGGTAGTACAGCAGGTTTTCTGGCTTCAGGTCTCGGTGCGTGATACCCAAAGTGTGAAGATACTTGACGCCATCCAGCACCATCTGCAGCACCCGGGTGGCGTCTCGCTCTGTAAAGGAGCCGCGGGCAATGATGCGGTCGAACAGCTCTCCCCCAGTGGCCAATTCCATCACCATGTAAACGCGCTCAGCCGTTTCAAAGACCTCCATTAGTTGGATGATATTAGTATGACGAACCCGTCGAAGAACACACAGCTCCGACTCACACACTTCCATTCCCTCCCTGTACCGAGTCTCGATCATTTTTATGGCGTAAGGCTGCCGAGTGCTCTTGTGCTCCACGCGGACAACCCGGCTAAAGCTCCCCCGACCTATTAAAGCTTTAACGTCGTATTTGGCCGTGACTCGCGGGTCAAACTTGGCTCGATATTTGGCCGCCTTTTTCCGTTGAGGGTCTGGCACCTCAGATGGGCTTTTAGGGTGTTGAGTAGAGGCGACAGGAGTGGAAGCTTGTGCTTGAGTGAAAGATGGGGTGGTGGAGCCTCCCTTGTCAACCACCCCTCCACCGGCCTTGCTAACCGTACCATCTCCTCGAATGAAGTGCTTATAGATGTCGGTTTGAGGGGGAGGATCCACCTGTGAAAGAAGAAAGAAATATAAATATAAGAAACAGCACAAGGTAAAACATACTACCGCATTATCTGGATTATAAATCACACTTTTCTTTCTTAGTTCAGCTGGGCCTGTGGCTAATACTAAAGCGTGACCTGCGATATATGTATTTTTTCTTTTTGACTACCAACAGCATGTTGTGTTGTTGTTGTTGTTGTTTTTTATAGGCTATAGTTATGTAGAAAAACTATTAGTTTGCAATAGGCCTATTTAGCTAGTTGTTCTCCATTTGACTAGTGTTACTTTAGCATATATTTTTTCTTGGTTTCTTATATAATAAAATGTTCACCAAAAAAATGCAACTTAGAGGCCAGTGCATCTTGTTTATTGTTTTTTCCTCTTTGTTGGATATACGTTGACTGCTGCGACTAATATTCCGAAAATATAAGTACAATGGAGATAAGGGGGGAAATAATCTCAACAATGGAGGATACTTCATATGGATCTTGATTAGCAGCAGAGAAGCGAGCAAATTGGGACTTGTACACATCTAGCAGGGTGTTTTGCAAAAGGAATGTTTTCAACTTTTTTGTCCGGTCATCTCCACGCAAACGCACATTTAGGCAATAAAAAATTAAGATTTTTAAAAAATTTGACCAAAGTAAAGATTTGCCAATTCTGCTTTTGATACATTGTCATGTATACATAAAATGGCTGGATTTTTCTGGGGATGTAACAAATTGATTTTCCTCATCAGCCTAATCAAGGGTCAAGTAAGTGGAATGGGGGAAAGAGAAATAATTTTACGTACCTTTTTGACCAGGTCCAACTGAACATCCCCTGGAGGCTCAGGGAGGACCTTGCTGTTCCTGCACCCCATCACATAACTCGGGGACTCAGCCAAGCTAGCCACGCTGGCCAACAGGAACCCTGCCTCATCACCGCAACACCCGACTCGATGTCCTCAGAGGGTTCATGAATGGAGCTGGAGTCCCGGTCAACTGATATCAGCGGACACTGATCTTGAACGCATTAGTTCCATCCACTAATCCAAAACGTCCAGGATTTCATGGCATCAATATCACAGTCTTGTTGAATGCGTTTTCCCTTAAATTAAAACCTTGTCCTTTACGTCACAATGAGTTGGTCTTAAAGATTTATCTGCTGTCAGTCATTGTACATGAATGCAGCTTGGGATGTGAAACCTATGTCAGCAATTTCATATAGTGAGCTCTTATTGTCATATTGTATTGGTTAGGGTGTTTGTACTTGGCTTGATTCACAAAAATCCAGGAAAAAGGTTAAGAAAAGTCCTTCATTAAATTGCATATTAATTATGTTACTCCACTAGAAGAGCTCTGTATCTATATCTTCATGAGGCAAAGCTGGAGAAGTGAAGATGGACGCTCTGAAACGTAGAACATAACACAGTTATCTTACATTATACATTGCTATAACCTTGATGACATGCAACGTAATTTAAAATAAAAAAATCAAATCACTGAAAACTGCTTTAAAATTTTATTTGCTGTGTATTATTATTATTTTTTAAAGTGACTGGCCTCATAGCTCTGGAGTCCTGGGTTCAAATCCAGGTAGTCTACCTGTGTGGAGTTTGCATGTTCTCCCCGGGCCTGCTTGGGTTTTCTCCGGGTACTCCGGTTAGCTCCCATATTCCAAAGACATGCATGGTAGGCTGATTGGGCATTCTAAATTGCCCCTAGGTATGAGTGTGAACATGAATGGTTGTTTGCCCTGTGGTTGGCTGGCCACCAATTCAGAGTGTCCCCCGCCTCTGGCCCGAAGTTAGCTGGGATAGGCTCCAGCACCCCCCGCGACCATAGTGAGGATAAAGCCGTTCAGAAAATGAGATGAGATAACAATTGTCACCACTCTAGGAAATGACATACATCATTGATCCTCTGAAATATAAACTTATTGTGTGAATTCTTGGAGACTACAACTTTTCCCAATATTTTGATGCATAATTTTGGGAGAATAAAAGTTTGTTTTAACTGGGCTTCCAGGCCTCCTGATGTTCAACTTTAACACTGACATGCATTTAAAAAAATCACTATTTTTGACAGACATGAAAAAAGTTGAGTATAGGCATCCGTGTCAGAAGTTTGACATCAGAAACAAGCAATAAGTTGAATTCTCACCTTATTCGTGTGAAATAGCGATGGCAAAACCAAGCATGCTAAATAGCCTGCTAGCGGCAGGGCAGGACTCCCAAGTTTGCCAAATCCAGCCTCACCCCACTATCACTCAGCTGGCCTCTCCATTTTCAACTAACTCCAAGATGGAAGCGTCATCTCCCTTAAATCGTGGTAGAACGAGGATAAGTTTCAATTCTGCGTCTAGCAGCGTCGTTTGGGCTCCTTGTGAAGTTTTAAGTTATCATTAGTCTTTACAAACTTTCATCGTCGGATGTTTTTCTAGTCGGTGTTTGTCGAGAAGGACCACCTTCACCCGAGACAAAATAAAAATAAATGCACTCACTCACTTTTCCGCTCAATATTTTCAAAATAAAGCATTTTAGGGTAGTGTTGATTTGGGAACGGCTGAGGCGTATGGAGTATTTTTCTAAACAGTAAAAACACGCGTTTTACGTCAAACAAATAACTAGAATAAAAATAAATACAATTTTATTAAATGACACATACTCTAGAAAAGTAAATAAAACAAATCTTTTTATATTAGAAGGCCTAAGTTCTTATCAATCAAGAATTAATCAAAGACAATATTAGGCCCATTTATATCTCATCTCATCTCATTTTCTGAATCGCTTTAATACTCACTAGGGTCGCAGGGGGTGCTGGAGCCTATCCCAGCTGACTTCGGGGTCACAGGCGGGGGACACCGTGAATTGATGTCCGGCCAATCGCAGGGCACAAGGAGACAAACAATCATTCATTTTTTCCTCTTGTCCTTGATTATAACCACTCTATTTAGCTATATTTTAAATGCAAGAAAGTATGGCGCGAAAAGAGGTCATGATGACAATAAACACAATTATGAAGACAACTTTATAAGTGGGGACAGACTATGTAACTTTTCTGTTATACATACCATAATGTACAGGTGGCCGATACATTCATGGAAAATTACAGAAGTTTGTTTATGCCAATTTGTTGCGATGTTTTATTTTGAAGGCCAGTCACTTAATTTCCGTGTTGAGCTCGTTTGTTCATCAGTAACCTGACGGGACTTTTCATTTTCTTTTGCAGAAGACGTGACAACCTCCCTCGGTTTGTCTCGACCCTACTAATTCATCTTCGTCACTTCCTGGATACAAAGAGAAGGCTCTGCCAAAGTTCTGTCTTCTCTATTGGAAAAGTACTAGAAATATGAGAGGCAAGTCATCCTACACACTGCAAAGTTCAGATTGGTGCGGGATGACTTTTATCTGACCTCTCTTCGATAAGATCCACCCTCTCAATCAACAACATGACATTAGTGATGTTGAAATACAGAGTCAAATTTACTAAACAGGTAACCATCTGAGGCAAATCTCAAAGTTATGGAATTAATAACAATAAATTGTTTTTTTATGATTCCCTTATGTTATTGAGAGTCCCATTTAAGCTCCATTTTACCATACTGTCGTTGTCCATTGGCTTTTTTTTCCATTCATTCATTTTCTGAACCTCCTTATCCTCATTAGGGTCGCAGGGGGTGCTGGAGGCTAAACTGTCAATATTCTCTTATTAGTATCTATTTTTTATTGATTTATTTTTCATCGTTACTGTTTATACACTTACATTGTATTACAGTAAACAACGGAATTAAATATTACATGATTTATTTTTTAAATGAACAAAAAAAGGAATTATTCTATTTTTTTAAATTAATTTTGTTTAGAAAAAGAAAACAACCCCAAAAAATATTTTCGAACTTATTAAGTTTTTGAGTTTTCATCCTATACAAAATAAATTAAAAACTATTCATCAATTTTATTTTAATGAACATTAGCTCGATTGTTTATTTTCAAGAGCTGCACAAAATGCTGGTATAGATGAATTTCAAATGGACCAATGACATTTAAAAAAAGATAGAAAAAGAAAAAAAGATTTTTATTTTTCTATTTTTATTTTATTCCGGCTGTCAGAGCCTGACTTCAGAATAAATATTGTATAAAGTGACCGATTCTAACAAACTAATCAAAGAAATTGATCGAGTCAAATATCAATCACAAACATTTACAAGCTTTGTCCGCATGATGTCGCTGTACAATTAAAATTGTACTCCAAGGTTATCTGATCCTTCCGCAGTACTTTTGAGAGTTTTATTTATTAGGCTTCTTGATGTTTCTATGATGGTGAAAAAAAAACCTGCTATCGCTTAACGTTCAGATAACCCTGCTTATTCGGGAACATGGACAAGGTAATAAAGTATACATGGTCATAAATTGAATATTTATGTGGAAGAGTGTACCGGCCTCACTTAAGGTTGACCATGGCTTGTGCAGCCCCCCTGACTCCCCCTCTGCAGTGGGATACTGCAGACTTTCATGGAGAAGCACTAACAGCAGAGAACTATTAACAGGCCAATTTTAGCAGAAGGAGAGCTAGAGAGAGGGTAAAATCACATTTTAATGCCAATAAACCTCGTTAGATTGTATTGAGGCAGTGAAAATGTGGGCTGGGATGAAGTGCCGGAGATGATGACAGATGGTGAGCATCAGACATATATAAGGAAGAAAGGGAGGGGCAACAGAGGTGCGGTGGGCTGCGAAAAAAAAACATATTCTTTTATCACAACCTTTTAAATTATAATCTTGTTACCTTTTGTTATAAAATTGAAATCCCTATGGACATTTTACTATTCTATCAGAGAACTATAAACTCTGTTTCTCTCTCTCTCTCTTTCTGGTAAAAGTATATACAATATATACTATATAAAAAGTCAACAGCAACACCAACACATTCTCCTCTAATAGCAGTGGAGCATCACAAAGCCCCTCAAATACTTTTCTACCCAGTGTCTTTACAAACACGAAACAGAGACACCACTATTGATTCACTGAAGGCATGTCTTTCCTTAAGGGAATATTGTGTGACTTCTACTCCGACACAACAGGGGATTGAAATACCATAAAATACAGTAAGATGATGGTAACAATAGACACTCAGGACAGCTATTCATTTATACATGCATTGGAGTGTTATTATCATTAAAGAGATTTTTCTATTTATGTCAGCAGGTGCAGTATTTCCCTATCCTATATATTTAAATTGGTCTGGGATTGACTCTTGGTGTCTGACTTTCAGTTGACCTCAACCTAGTAATGGCTCTAATGGGCTGGGTTATAAGGGGGAAATGGTTTAGTACTCTAGTTCAACAAACAGGTCAACAATGGTGTGGCAAAATCTTTCACGGCAATTATTTTGACATAGAAAAATAGGATTTTGTAGCAGTTTAGAGGAATGCACAAATAATGACACAGCTCACGGTCATGGAGAGCAAGCCCCCTAAAATTGTAATGGCAGGCCCTGTCATGGACAGAGAGGCGTGTGGCAAGTGACACCGAACAGATGGGCAAATAAAATCAAATACAAAGTGGAAAACACAATCTGCGCTACTCGACATGTATATGTTTTTCAATTTTGTGAACAGTTTGGCTTTGGTGGAGCGCTGAGTTCTGCAGAGTGACATTCAGAGGTATAATTTTTTTTGAATACCCACCCTAACCTCCAAGAGCAAGTATGAAGTTCATATCGCAACTGAATCTGAAACAGTCCAACGTTGACTTGTGCAAATTAATGTATGGTGGTCCTAAAGGGTAAAAGAAAATATTTCATGTTATAAAAATAATCATAGTTGCGTGCAATAATTCTCAAAGTACCCCCTTCTAACAGTAAATGAGCAATCACTGAATTCATGTTCAAGTCACCCTATTTTTCGGACTATACGTTGCACCTGAGTATAAGTCGCACCAACCAAATAATGCACAGTGAAGAGGAAAAAGGTAGATATCAGTCACAATGTACATCATATTCACTGTATGAGTATATGTTGCACTTTAGGGAGAGCATTTTGTACTTGATCAGAAAACAAGAACAAACAGACATTAAGGTAAAATGAAGAACAGCAGGCTAAATATTCATTAAATAATTCATTTTTTGAACCACTTATCTTCACAAGGATTGCAGGCAGGGTAATGTTGGGTTTATTCTGTACTACTATTATACATATATGTGTAGTAATTCATTTCTTTGTTAAATCATTAAAAGTCTTTCTATTGTTCGGCTCGAGGTCATAAACTGCCGCCTAGTCAACTCTCACATGGACTTCTCCAAGGATTGTTAGGTCAAATGAAGGCGTGATTGTTTTATCCCAAATGCCTTAAAGCTGTACGCGAAATACGGTTCGAGAGGATACTTTTGAAGATCTCCTCCCTTAAGGTTTCTTATCTGTGATCCAATCTATTTAATTAAATGTCAATAATTGAATAAGATGTCTGCCTGCAGTTATTGATAATTACAAAGGGTAATTATTAATGAACCTATCAGGTAAATAGGCTCCTTTTAACATTAACATTTACAGACACTTGAATATTAGTCACAGGCCTGGGCTAACTATGAAAAAAAGGTGACTTATAGCCTGTAAAATACGTTATGTATAATGTTAAAGTGGCTTCAGTTGCATTTCCCTTTAAAATTAATTACAGTATACTAGAGTTTTAACGTTTTGAAGTGATTTTAAATATTTATTTAAACTTGGCTTAATCACTGTTGGTTGAACAGTTATATATTACTGCACAATTAATTGTACCAATATTTTGAGAAAATAAATCAGCACTTTTTGACTCCTGTGTCTTATGTTCCAGTGCAATTAATTTATTGATTTTTACTCTAATTTCATTTGGCTCGAATATTCCAAAATACAATGTGGACACCTGCAGTTTATACCTGTAGTCCAGTTTGGAATACTGAGATATGAAATATTATGGGTTCTTCTTATAGTCAGATGCAATTTATATATTCTGTCGCAAAAAGTTTGAGAACTGGTGGATAATCAGTCAGGAGCTGCCATTATACCATGATGACTCATCAAAGCACCACTAGTCTGTTATTTCCATTATAGCACAACTAATGCGACAATAATAATAATATTGTGGTTGTTGTTTTGCATAGCTCACATACACAGCTTTATTCATCTCTCTTTTTAAATTTCCAAAGCACCAAATGATTAAAACAAATGTAATAGCAGGAAAATTATTCAGGAATAAAGTGAGCTCAATCCAGAATAGTAGGCTTTAAACAGGTTGGAGAGGAAGGCAAAGTGCTTTGCAAGAAAATGAAAAAGCAGATAAATGAGATTAAGACAAATCTAAGAGACAAGGCTGAATTGCAATATGAAAGAAAGAATGACGAGAGTGTTGAAGAGAATGCTGCACAACTATGATGTCTCTCATCTTTGGTTTTGTAGGGTGTGCAGGAAACAGTTTATGCAGGCAAGGTCATGGAATGCCGAGTAGGTATTCTGGCCGATGTTGTCATTGATTCTGGATTTTATCGGGCGCTCAGGGGCTCGATAGTTGGTTCTGGAAGCTTGGACCATTGATGCAGGCTTAAATTGAAGAATTTAATGAAGAACTGTACAAGTTAGTGTGAAAAATGACTGTAGTCAAGGACAAAAAAAATGTCCGAGTGACTATGGAATCCGAAAACCGTTTTAGTCATCATCACTAGTAATAATAATCAAGTACAGATTGCTAGTAAAAAAAGAATATATAGTAATAGGAATAGTAATAATCACAAAGAGGATGCATCTTCATTGAGAACACTGCAAATATTCAGTTAATCTATTGAATGGTGTGAGGGATGGCATTTTAGCACTGGCAATTTCAATACAGACAAATAAGAAAAAGGGAAACATAAAGCACAGTCCTACATTATCCAGGTGTATATGTTGAAGCTCTGACATTAAAATTGCCTTTGTGCTTGTGGGTTGACTAATGTATGCGGCAGTGCAGATAGTGTACCTTTGAATATGCTTCTCAGGAAGAAACAGTTGCATTGCAGCAATTGTGTGAACAAAATACATTTTTACATTTTTATACACACACACACACACACACACACACACACACACACACACACACACACACATATATATATATATATATATATATATATATATATATATATATATATATATATATATATATATATATATATATATATATATATATATATATATATATATATATATATATATATATATATATATATATATATATATATATATATATATATATATATATATATATAATATGCTGAAGCATATTATATATATATACATATGAAGCAATGAAGCATATATACACCATATATATAATTATATATATATATATATATATATATATATATATATATATATATATATATATATATATATATATATATATATATATATATATATATATATATATATATATATATATATATATATATATATATATATATATATATATATATATATATATATATATATATATATATATATATATATATATATAATATATAATATATATTATGCAGTGGAGGAAGTGGTTAGTGTGTCGGCCTCACAGCTTTGGGTCTTGGGTTCAAATCCAGGTCACATCTCACCTGTGTGGAGTTTGCGTGTTCTCCCTAGTTACTCGGTTTTCCTCCCACAATCCAAAAACATGCATGATAGGCTGATTGGACACTCTAAATTGCCCCTAGGAATGGATGTGAGTGTGCATGGTTGTCCATCTCCTTGTGCCCTGTGATCGGCTGGCCACCGATTCAGTGTGTCCCCTGCGTCTGGCCTGGAGACAGGATTGGCTCCAGCACCCCCCACGGCCCTTGGGAGGATAAAGCGGTTCATCCATAAGTTACCAAAAACAGGAGAGATATCTCCCCCAATACGATATTTAAAATTGAAAGCATGTGCAATTCTTAAAAGACTACACCTGTCATAGGCTTAGGGCAGTATGGGCAAACTATTCCACAAAGGGCGGCTTTTCATTCCAACCCATCATGAGGACACCTTTTCACCAATCTGGTGTCCTAAAAGTTCAAGCAGTGGATGTCAGTCAGGTGTTTCTTGTTTTCTGCAGAAATCTTATTGGTTTAAAGTGTCTGTGCTGGATCGGTTGGAACAAAAACCTGCACCCACAGCGGCCCCTCGAGGACCGGTTTCCCCAACTCTGGCTTAGGGTGACATACTACATGTTGCATGAATACCTCTGCTCCAAGATGAATCCAGTTTGGATGATATTGCTAGAGGATCTTATTTCCATTGATCTTAGCAGGAGAGTGTAGGATTTGTAGTCATGTATGAATGTCATGAAGCCATCCTCTGAAGCAGATATATTCCAAACCAAATAGGTGCCAAGAGAGACACAGCTATGATCCATGAACATACATGACCTCCATTCTCCAGATTTAATGCTAATCAAAAGTGAGAAAAATGAGGGGGAAGGAAAGTTACCTCTTGTCATCTCATCTTATTTTCTGAACTGCCTTATCCTCATTAGGGTCGCAGGGGGTGCTGGAGCCTATCCCAGCTGACTCCGGGTCAGAGGCGGGGACATCCTGAATCGGTGGGATAATCTCCAGCACCTAAAAAACCGTAGTTTTGATAAGCGGTTGAGAAGATGAATTTGTCAATTATTATATTAAACTAAATTGCATATTTACTATTTAAGCATTTAAAACAAGGCTTTCTGCTCCATTGAGTGGCATTAATTCATCTGGTTTTCATTGTTAATTAAATGTCACTTTTTATTAATTTGCCTAATTTTACACAAATCCCGACTCAAAGCATATTTGTTTTTATTAACATACCCAGTTTGATCCACCCTAAATTGTTTTATATCAGGTTATAACTCCCCTGTTACTGTGATTTTACTTTAATCTGTGGTTTGTTTGTGTATCTAGTTGAGGGTTTGATCCCAGATCGGTCCTCACTGTGTGGAGTTTGAATGTTGTACCGAGTTTGCGTGGGTTTACTCCCACTTCCCAAAAACTGCTTGAACAATCGTCGTAGGCATGAGTTTGTGTGTGAATGGTTGTCTGTCGCATTGTGTCCTGATATTGACTTGCTTCCCTTTAGAGTTGAGACATTCATGTAGTCAGGGCCACCAAATGTAATAAACATGGTGAAAAGAAAAAATAAAGCAGGAGACTGTTGGGGAATTGCAATAAGTGGTCATCCTTGCAAGTGAAAATACAAGAGGATGCCTTTCCTCTTTCTTTCTGCATTCTTTTATTCTTTATGTTTAACGGCAAACCTCCCACGACCATTGAGGTTTGGAAAATGACTGACGGCTGGATGCATTCTACGCCATCACACAAGCTGCCTTGACTGTCTGACCAGTGATAACTTTTTAAAGGTTGTAATCATTAAATAAACTTAAAATAAGGGATATTTTACCTAACTCAAGGGCATCAGGTGGCCATTATCAATGTTAGGGAGACTGCAGGATCTCCCAGGGGACTTGGAAAGTCCTCTTACCCACTTTCAATGCGTGACCGGACGTTTGGTCACCGGTCTTTTGGTCGTTTGGTCGCTGGTCTTTTGGTCGCCGCTCAAATGTGCTTCGATATTAAACAGTACTTCGATATTAAACAGTACTTAGATATTAAACAGTACTGAGATATTAAACAGTACTTAGATATTAAACAGTACTTAGATATTAAACAGTACTTAGGTATTAAACAGGACTTAGATATTAAACAGTACTTAGATATTAAACAGTACTGAGATATTAAACAGTACTTAGATATTAAACAGTACTTAGATATTAAACAGTACTTAAGTATTAAACAGGACTTAGATATTAAACAGTACTTAGATATTAAACAGTACTTAGATATTAAACAGTACTTAGATATTAAACAGTACTTAGATATTAAACAGTACTTAGATATTAAACAGTACTTAGATATTAAACAGAATTTAGATATTAAACAGTACTTAGATTACACTCTCTCTCACTTAGATATTAAACTCTCTCTCATGAATATAATTTTGAGAGCTGGTTTCAACAGTAAACTGTCTGTCACCATTTGACCGGCGACCAAAAGACCGGCAACCAAAAGACCAGCGACCAAAAGACCGGCACCCAAACGTCCGAGCACCCTTTCAAAGTGAAAGGCCCCAGGTTCCATAATCTATATACGATTTCCAAACAGGATGGGTATGATAGGGCGGCCCGTTGGATGAGTGGTTATCACTTCTGCCTCACGATGGAGAACATGGGTTCAAAATGAGGTCGGTCCGTCTGTGTGGAGTTTGCATGTTCTGCCTGGGGCTGCGTGGGTTTTCTGTGGGTATTTCGGTCCCCCCCCCCCCCCCCCACACACACACACGCGCACACATTCCAAAGACATGCATGGTAGGCTAATTGGACACTATAAATTGCCCCTAGGTATGAGTCAATGGTTTGTTTGTCTCCGTGTACTCTGCGATTGGCTGGCCGCCAATTCAGGGCGTGCCCCGCCTCGGGCCCGAAGACAGCTGGAATGGGCTCCAGCACCCTCCACGACCCTAGTGAGGGTAAAGTGGTTCAGAAAAGGAGATGAGATAGGTATTATAGAAAATGAGTTGATGCAGATTATAATCCTTGCGTATACGTGCGTGTGTTCAGATGTACACGATTAGTTGTGTGAGGTGAACGCCACGTAAAAGGAATTATTGGGGTGGTTTGCCCAATGAATATTTCATCAGACGCTGGAAGACTCGGTAGACAACAAAAACTAAATAGCAGCAGCACTCGATTATGAGAAGAATGATTTTTGTAACTCCTTGGATTTTACACTGTTGCATATGCAGCCAAACATTATAATGGGGCAATTAAATCTAACATATGTTTTTTTTTCTTCTATTTTGTATGCATTGTAGTAGCAGTCATACTTTAAGATCCATGTTTTTGTGATTACTAAATCACCTTCGCATATGCTTATAAGATTGTTTTGTAAATTTGTGGACTATCTTTGCTCACTGATTATGTTAAATCATGTGAAAGTCAATTATGATATACAGTATGGCGTATGGAGTCATATAATACCCTCAAATTACGTTCTGAATTTCTTAATGTTTTTTACTCTGGCATTTTGTGTATTAAACAAACAACTCATATTTTACTTTTTACACCCACGAACACGATATGCGAGGACATTTATTGTCTATAAAATTAACATAAAATGAGCGTTGTGAGTTGTTGTAGGTATTGGATGTAAAAAAATTAAATACAGGTATCATGATTAACAAGTTTTGTCCTCTTAATGTTTATCTACCCTTGTAGCTGCATATATTAAAACGATGCTTGAAGTCAGTTCATGTGGTTTATTAGAATTAAAACTCACAGTGAACTTAAATAGTCCGTTTATTATGACATTAAGAATAAAAACCAAAACATATATTTCTCAAAATGTCTTGTTATGGGATCTGAAAATGGGTATAATATCATCAGTTTATCTATGACAGCATTGTACACTTTTTATATGTGGTTGAGTTGGATGTTCTTTTTAAAAAATCTGATTGTCAGTGAGTTGAATTAGTGGACTTTAAATATTCCTTCTGTGCTTGTATTGGGATTCTGTTGGTAAATGGAAAAAAGGAAAAGGCATGGTAAGCTAATTTATGATGTTTTAGAAGAAAATTATGTTCATGCTTTCAAGTAATGAAGCAAATGGGAAATGTTCCTTGTTCCCAAATATGCTGTAACATTGCAAGACTGCATTTTTCCGGTTTCTGCATGTTCTTAGACTAGGTTCAGACCACAGGTCTTGATGCACAATTTAGATTTTTTCATGTCAGCTCTTTTTGCGTGCTACTTCAGACTGACATTTATATTTTAATATATTTAAAGTTCATATGCACATACACTGTCAGTTTTCTTTGCCATATATACAATATTTACATATTATGCAATGCTTGTTTCGCTTCTCTTCGTCTTTGCTAGATGGTTAGCCTGCCTACATTCTCCAAGTGCTTTCAAACGAACATTAGGCAATGGCTAAAAACTACCGTATTTTCACGACTATAAGGCGCACTTAAAAGTCTTACATTTTCTCCAAAATAGACAGTGCACCTTATATATGGAATAAACAGAAAACCAAAAACCAAAAACCACCACTGTTGGATATTAGAAAAACCCAAACGCCTGAACTGAAACAATACTGTTAAATACGCAGATGCCATCTTAGTTTACCAAATCTTCCATCATATAGCTCCTCCCCCACTGCAAGATTTTATACAAAAAAAATCCAAAACATCGACAATGGCTGGCTCTAGAGGTGACTGTGTAGTGAGTGCTTCATACCTGGAAGTCAATAGCAATTACCGTATTTTCACGATTATAAGGCGCACTTAAAAGTCTTACATTTTCTCCAAAATAGACAGTGCGCCTTATAATACAGTGCGCCTTATAATACAGTGCGCCTTATAATACAGTGCGCCTTATAATACAGTGTGCCTTATATATGGAAAAAAATGTCATCCATTGAGGGTGCGCCTTATAATGCGGTGCGCCTTATAGTCGTGAAAATACGGTACATATTAAAGTGGCCTACTATATTTTCACGACTATAAAGCACATTTAAAAGTCTTAAATTCTCTCCAAAATAGACAGGGGGCCTTATAATCCAGTGTGCTTTATATATGGAAAAAAATTAAAATGTGTCATTCATTGAGGGTGCGCCTTATAATGCAGTGTGCCTTATATTCGTAAAAATAGGGCGGTATAGCCGTACGGTCTGAAATTTTCCGCTCCCATGTGACTCCTACCAATCAGACCATCAACAAAAGTATCTCACTGGGGTTGGATAAAGGAACATTAATCAGAAACTGTTCACTTCAGTCTATGATGTCAACATAACTTTAAAGATTCAGTACATCCCATCTCGCTGACACTTTTGGAGTGGGAAAAGTTCTTACCTGTGACCTCTGTAAATGGTTCGCAAGATATACAGAAAGGAAAACCCATGGGTTTGATTATTTTATGACCTTTAATGTTACCAGGTTCCTGAGGGAACCGGCTTTAGGCACTCAGGAGAAAAGCACTCCTCAATGACTGACACTACAGAGGTTGAGTGCTTGGAGTTAAAACATACAGATGTTTATAGGCATTGGAGACAATGTCATTTGTGTCAGCCTGATTCCTTTCTGGACGAGTTGGATGTGTGTGCCATTTTCTGCTGATCAGCTGTATTCTTTGAACCACTGCCCTACTCAATAAACTTGACTTGGTCTAAAGTCTAAACCAAGAAGAGCTATAAAGAGTTTGTTCTTTTCTGCCAAATATCTCAGTGACTTTGTCCTCAAAAGCTTCAAAGACTGAGCTGACTTCAGAAAACAATCACCACAATAACGCTTGTCTTTGTCTTTGCTGACAGTTTTCCGTTTGTTTTCTTACTTGGTAGTGCTTCCACGTAAGGTGGGCTGAAACCTAGTGTGATTTGATGCGAGTTAATATATTGTCCTGCTCACTAAAGCTTTTTAATAAAGGATAAAATATTTACTTAAGTGGCTGAGTGAACTTTCCACTCATAGAACTCATAGAACTTATTTTGTTATACTACTTTTTATAAAGTTATGATATTACTTACATTGCCTTCATTCAATGAATCATTTACATCTTGCTTTCACTGTCAGCTGAGACCTCCACGAGAGAGTTTTTGTTGCTTTTTCTCTTATTTAAAAAATGTCATTTCCATCCAAATTTTATACTCTCAACATTATCATCAAAGGGAACAACCTTTTGCAATAAATGACCTATAGCCTTGATGAAAGAAAACATTGTCAGACATAAATTTAACACCATTTTGTAAAAGATTCAATTTTATAAGCCAATGTTTTTTCATAAAAAAATATTGTATTTAAAATAAAAAAACATTCATTCAGTTCCAAACCAGCATGTTTTACACACTTATAAATGTATCTACAGAATTTTATAGATAGAATTTTACTTATATATATTAAATATGTGCATTCAAGCTTGTTCATTCACACTATTATATGTTTATTCATTCATTCATTTTCTGAACCGCTTTATCCTCACAAGGGTCGTGAAGGGTGCTGGAGCTTATCCCAGCTGACTTCCGGCACGAGGCAGGGGACACCCTGAATTGGTGGCCAGCCAATCGCAGGGCACAAGGAGACAAACAAACAACTATTCATCCACCGGCCTATCATGCATGTTTTGGGAATTTGGGAGGAAACCAGAGTCCCTGGAGAAAACCCATGCAGGCCTGGGGAGTACATGCAAAGGCTGATTGACCTGGATTTGAACCTAGGACCCCAGAGCTGTGAGGCTGACGCTCTAACCACTCGCTCACCGGGCCACCACCTCCATTATATGTTTAATAAAAGGAATTCATTAGAGATCTTTTGTATTGCAATATTGTGTATGTATTTTAAAGCATCCAAGAAATATTGCTGGAAGGTTACCTCTTCACTTGGTTTTTGTAAAATGCAGTAAGAAGTCACACATTCATATCAACAGGTTACAATGTTGTGTAACTTTGCAACTTCTTAAAGCAAGATAGCAGTGCTAGAACAACTGTTCCTGTTATAAACTATTATGTATTCATATAGTATGAATCTAATGTTACGTATAATTATTGTTTGTTTATTATCTCATAAGTAAAAAAAATAAAACAAAAAAGCAAGCTACAGTTTGTTTTTTGGATTTGACTTGAAAAATGGGTTTTGAACGTTTTGCCATACTTTTATAACATTCAACTATATGGCAAACAAGTGTGATTGAAAAAAGTAAATTCTGATACCCTTCAAAGTTTTTCCTTTGAAAATATTTATTCTCTGTATAGCAAATACGTGTGAGAAGAGATGAATTATAGTGTGGCAAGAGAGCGGACAAAAAGGAAGAGTAAAAAAGGGGGAAAATCTGATGGGAAATGAAAACTTCAAGGACAGATTATGAAGATACAGTATGCAAAGGAGGGATGAACATGGGGGGGACTGACAGAACAGAAAGAGAATGAAGGTTATACTAATGAGTGTTTAGTAAGGAGAGAAGAAAGCAAAGAGGAAAAAAAATGTTGAGTGTGTGTGTGTAAGGCATGTGTATGTTGGAAGATATTAGACCTTGAGAAGTGCCTTTATAGTGTTTTATTCCAGACACACACTTTGAGAAAAGATGATCTTAACTGTAGAAAATTATAAGAATTATTTGTGGAATTTCTCAGAGCAAAACTCAATTAATTCCAAGGCAGCATTTCATATATATATATATATATATATATATATATATATATATATATATATATATATATATATATATATATATATATATATATATATATATATATATATATATATATATATATATATATATATATATATATATATATATATATATATATATATATATATATATATATATATATATATATATATATATATATATATATATATATATATATATATATATATATATATATATATATATATATATATATATATATATATATATATATATATATATATATATATATATATATATATATATATATATATATATATATATATATATATATATATATATATATATATATATATATATATATATATATATATATATATATATATATATATATATATATATATATATATATATATATATATATAGATCTATTATAGAGTTATTTGTTTATTATTTAGATTTATTGCCACCGGCGCTGCTAAAAAAAAAAGAAGAAAAACCTTGAGGAAACACTACACAGACGCACTCTCATTCAAAATTTTAATAAATTGAATACCCTCCAGTTGCACTACCCCACTGACATTCATTCAAAAGTTATACAAATTCCTCTTTCATAATACCATTTAACTAATTTTTTTCTCCCTCAATTGCATCTTGTATTTCTGCTGTGTTCAGCTTCTTTTTCCAATGAAAAATAATAATGACTTAGTTGAGTTTTATGTTTACTATCTCATCAAATGGTGATGTAATTGATTCTTATCTTGAAAAAAAAGAGAACAAAAAATATATTATGTATTTTTTGTGTAGCTCCTTTCTTGTAGCATAAGAGCAGAAGAGAACATATGTAAAACTCAGGCACTCGCATACTTATGTGAAACAAGGGGACCACTCAACTCTGGTGCATGTACCCACACACATCAATATCACAAGAACAGGGAACTACGAGGTTGTATCTTTTTGGAATTTTGAAAATGTAGCACTCGCTTCATCATCCCCTCCTTTTTGATCTTCCACTTCTCTTTGTTGTTTTTTTTCCACTCATAATATGGACTGTATGTGTTTTTCCCATCTTAATGAGCGGAAACAAGATCATGATGCATTCAATGGTTATTTAAGAGCAAAATCAATTTCCATGTAGGGTCAAAACATGTCACCACAGTTAATGTTCTGCTTATTCTAAGTATAAAACCATAGAAAAAATATGGTAAGAAAATATTAAGAAAAAAATAATACTGGGTGTGTGCCTTTATGGGTTAGAATAAGGTGACTGTGATTAATTTCCCTCTGCAGCTCTGAATCTAATTCCCGGTTGGGATGGGAATGGTCCCTGAAAGAGTCCCTCTGGAAATCACAGTAGGCAGGAAAGCAGCAGCTATGAGAAACACTGATGAATTATCTATAGCTGGAGATCTAGCGGGGGATGGTGCCAGGAGATCATGAGGCATGGAATGGCAGGAAGAGAGAGAGAGAGAGAGAGAGAGAGAGAGAGAGAGACAGACAGAGGGCTGTAAAAAGTAGAGTTGATAGAAAAGAAGGAGGTATATATTCTTTTGAGAGTCCAATACAATAAAATTCCATTAAGAAATAAATAAATGAATATATATATATATATATATATATATATATATATATATATATATATATATATATATATATATATATATATATATATATACACATATATATATACACATATATATAAATATATATATATATATATATATATATATATATATATATATATATATATATATATATATATATATATATATATATATATATATATATATATATATATATATATATATATATATATATATATATATATATATATATATATATATATATATATATATATATATATATGTATATATATATATATATATATATATATACACATATATATATATACACATATATATATATATATATATATATATATATATATATATATATATATATATATATATATATATATATATATATATATATATATATATATATATATATATATATATATATATATATATATATATATATATATATATATATATATATATATATATATATATATATATATATATATATATATATATATATATATATATATATATATATATATACATATATATATATATATATATATATATAGACAATTTTTTTGCATATTCTCCCTGGGCCTGCGTGGGTTTTCTCCGGGTACTTCCATTTCCTCCCAAATTCTAAAAAAATGTTCCGTACGCTGATTGGAGACTCTAAATTTCCCCTAGGTATGACTGTAACGTTGTCCCTCCACTTGTGCCCTGCAATTGTCTGGCCACCGACTCAGGGGTGTCCTTCTACTCTGGCCCGAAGTCAGATGGGACAGGCTCCAGCACCCCCTTCCCCAAGCGACCGTGCATCGGCCTCACAGCTCTGGAGTCTTGGGTTCAAATCCAGGTCACATCTCTGTGGGGATTGCATGTTCTCCCCGAGCCTGCGGGGGTTTCTTCCGAGTACTCCGGTTTCCTCCCACAGTCTAAAAGACATGCAGGGTAGGCTGATTGGACACACTAAATTGCCCCTAGGTATGGATGTGAGTGTGCATGGTTGTCCGTATCCTTGTGCCCTGCAATTGGCTGACCACCGATTCTGGGCGACCCCGGCCCTGCCACTAATCGTGCTTCTCGGGCGAGACAATCCCGGGAGAACTACCGTCCTTCTCGGGTGAAGCGACATCGCCGTTGCCCCTCCAGAGACCGTCCTGGGCGAGGCAGTCTGTGATATCGCCGTTGCCCCTCTTGAGACTGTTCCAGGCGAGGCTGTCTGTGACATCGCTGGGACGACCACACAAGTAAGGTTTTTTTTTTTTTGGGGGGGGGGGGGGGGGCATTGAAGTTATCTTTGGACATTGGAGTTATCTTTTTTTATTCGGGACACTGCCCTTGCCCTCCTCAGGGCCGACTGCCACCCTAACTTTTTTAATGTAGTTTGGTTTTGTTTGGGATGTCTGGGATCCGTCCCTTAATGGGGGGATTATGTCATGTTTTGCTTGGGTATGGTGGTCGGGTGTGTCTTTCCTTGGATGTCTTGTCCGCCTGAGAGTTACCTGCTGTGTCATTTCTGCTTCTCCTTCCCTTGTGTCCTCCCTGTCAGGCGTCCGATTATTTTCTGACTCTGGTTATGTTGCTTTTCGTCAATGTGTGTCTACCCATTTATGTGATTCTCCGTTCAGTTTGTTTCTTTGTTTTTTTCCCCGTTTTAGTTTGTAAGGTTTATTTTGTCATTGATTTTCCATTAAATCTTACGTTTGCGAACCAGGACGTCCCCTTGTCTGCCTTCGCTCTTTGCTTTTGGGTCCCATTCCACAGCCGAGGCATACATAACAAGACTAAACATGTGTTAAAGTAACAATAGTATAATGTATGTAGTATATAGGCATCTGTCAATGTAACATTTACAGTTTTTTTAACAATTATATTCTTAAAAAATGTAAATAAAGAATTTTGGTGGTCAATGACAAAACATATAAGTCGCACCTGAGTCTTAGTTGCAGGCCCAGTAAAACTTTGAACAAAGTGTGACTTGTAATGTGGGAAATACAGTGCATTCCCCTGATTTGAACACAAGCAGCATGGGTGCAATTCCCACTCAATTCCTATGGGTCCTTTCAATTGGCTGGCTACCAGTCTACGTTGTAATTTGCCAAATGCCCCAAGTTATCTGGAATAGACTTCAGCACTCCACAAGGATAGACTGTGTTAAAAATGGATGGATGACATGATGGTTGGCCATGTAGTTATTTACTGGGTTTTTATAGGAATTTATTGCTTTTAGTTATTTGTTATCTTTACAAAAAGGTTCAAAATCACAGTAATTAAAATGAAGGTTTGGTCTTGACAGAAATCAATAACAGACAGACTATAATAAAAGCAAGCTTTTGATGAGTTGAGGCTAGAACAGGCTCATCAAAATGATGTCTTAAGGTCAATCGTGAGACAATTGAGGGAGATTGGTTTATATAATAACCAGACAAGCAAGACAAGATATATAAAAAAAATAGACAAATAAACTTTGGCTTGCTTTGCGCATCCCCCTTTTCTTTTTAAGTTACATGACTTTTGATGGAGGAGTTGACATTGACAAATCAGGTAGCACAGTGAAGAGTGTTTAGGACATTGTCTTACGACACTCGTAAACTAGGAAGGCAAAATCATATGATGTCTTTACACACATTTTGGCGAGATTACGCCGGAAAAGAAAGCGGACTTCCTTATGTCTGACATCGGAAGTGCCACTCTAAACCAATAATTTGCCCGATGTCAAACGAAAGGGGCATTAACAGTGATGGAAGTCAAGCTCACCCCTGGCTTCTGGTGTCTTCTGGCAGCGTTCAAAACATATTCTCGGTATACAGCCAGCAAATTAACTTTCGTGCACCCTCGGTGCTCTCATTATCCACATTTCAAGATGCAAAAAGCAATGAAAACATAAGGATAAGCGCTCTGGCATACTTTCTGCTCTTCTATTATTCCGAGAATGGACAAAATATATCATTTCTGCATACTTATGCATACATCAACACGTGTGCACCTACTTGCTCCCACACATGCATTATATTCAGAAAGATGACCTTTAAAAGTTCGACTTTGAATGGTGATTAAACCTATAATATTCGAGATCATCAAGAAATATGTCATAATGATTTTTAGTATTTACTATAGATATTACTATAGATTAACATGCTTTTCAGATCCTCAGGGTTTGATTAAATTTATTTAAAGTACATTTTATTACTTCAGAGAGTGATTTTGATACTCATTTGTGAAAAGGTGGTAGAGCGATATACCTGAAGTTTTAGGACTTACAATGGCTACAAATATATATATATATATATATATATATATATATATATATATATATATATATATATATATATATATATATATATATATATATATATATATATATATATATATATATATATATATATATATATATATATATATATATATATATATATATATATATATATATATATATATATATATATATATATATATATATATATATATATATATATATATATATATATATATATATATATATATATATATATATATATATATATATATATATATATATATATATATATATATATATATATATATATATATATATATATATATATATATATATATATATATATATATATATATATATATATATATATATATATATATATATATATACACACACTTATGAAACAACATACAAGCATTTAGTCACAATATGTTTGTTTATTTTTCTAGAAAGGTAGCAAAACATATGTATGAATGCATGTACTATCCATATTATGCATGTAGTATGCAGGATTTTGGAATCACAGTAAGAAAGAGAAGGGAAATAGCACATAGACACGCACTAGCAGACATCAAATCAACACTACAACACACAACAAAGCACAAGTGTACAGTAGAGTTGGTTTCTTAAAAAAACCCAAAGAACACAAGTTTGATTTTGAATGCAATATTGTTTTGTGTGCGTGTTTCAGTGTGCAATTTTTGTAATTACTTTAATACGCAGAGCTAATTCCTTCTATCCTGAGAGAAATACATGGGGTACATGTATTAATGGGCACACTTTAAAACCAGTATAATACATTTCAATTCAATGAAACAAGTTAACATAACAAGTAAAACATCTAAAATAGCTTAGTCCCCAGAATTCACCTGACGTGGAAATGAATTATTGTCGTAGAATATAACTTGCTTTCAGTAGAATACTCAGTCACTAATAAAAATTTGGCTTATGGTCATGAAGATCACCATCTCATCTCGGCATAGCATGCAGCTCTTTCTGCGGGGTGACGGGGGGGCCAGGAAGCATTTCCAGGCATCCAAAGACTGCGTTTTCAGGACTATTTGAGATGGATCATAGGACTGCTTCTGAGTGTCTCCATGGCGACATATTAAAGGTCAAATTTGGCCATATGTAACACACACATGCTTTTTTTTCCATACATTGCAAACAGACCTACAGGTACATTTTTGAAACTAATCTGTGAAATCAATGGATGGTGAAGTCAGAATGTCTTTCCACAGATATCCCTTGTCCAATAAATGTAATAACTTTTCCAAGTGTGTATACCTTTGCCTAAAGGGTTGGTTTCAAGCTTTTGACAGATTGCTGTTCACAAGTTCACAGTTGGGCAGCTTTGATTTATTTTAAGCAACAGCACACAAAAAAAAAGAAGGAACCCATGACCGTCTGTTGAAAATTCAATTCCAGACAACTATAGATTCATATCAATGCATCTGAACTGGGAACAAACGTGTTTGTTTTTCAAGTGGACTCTTCTTCTCTCTCCCATCTGACTGTAATGTGACAATATTTCTGATCCTCAGCCAGACAGAAGTAACGGTTCCCGGCAGCCAGTTAGAATAACAAACACTTCAGCAGGCCTGCAGGCTCAAACTACACTTCCCGGGGCATGAAATACACTTGGCTTATGATCGGGCTGCAGAGCTGTCAGAAGCACATATTGTTCCCATAATGTAAGGCTACAATGCAAGATGCCAAGGCAAATCCCTGGAGAATTCCAGACCTGGGCAAGAACCAATTAAAAAAAAAAAAAACAGCTCAAGCATACTCTCACTTTACAGTGTCTTGAGCTTTAAAAGTTTTACTGTAATACGTTGCAACTGTTGTAACGGAAATTGCTGTGTCATCCCAGCAAATAATCAATAGTTGTTTACCTAATTCTCCCTGTTGCATATTTAAACAAGGAACGGGCAGGATGTTCTGCAACCTAATTCATGAAAGTAAAATGCAAGATAAGTTAATCATTACAGGACTGTAAAGCTTTTCTGTTTTTTTTTTTTTTTTACAACCATGTCATCAAATTTGATTTGTGACAAAGGATACTAACAATAAAACTTCCCAAGTAGCAGAAGAAATTTAGACCCTGAGCAGTATATAGAGCCACCTTGCTGCTAAATTTGAAGGTGTTGGCAATCTTCTTGTAGCCTAGGCCAGGGGTAGGGAACCTATGGCTCGGGAGCCATATGTGGCTCTTTCCATGGGCACATATAGCTCTCCACTAAGCTGTGAGGTAAAATATGGAAATCATTGGTGAGAGAGCTGAGTCCTGAACGCAGTAATAACAGCATCACTGCGGCGTCGACACTACCTGTACCACTACTTTAATCATAATTTTCTTTTGTATTACTCTTCTGCATGCATGATATCATTGATACTGATTTAATATCCACAACATAGCAGTGTTCTCAAAAGAATTCAGAGACTTTTTCTATGTTAAAAATGATAAAATAACAAAAAAAATATTTAAAAATCACACTTTCATATATTTTTACTTTTCAATTCCAAGAATGGCTCTCAAGAAATAACATTAACATGTCAAAATGGTTCCCAATCTCTGGCCTAGGCTATCCTAATTTAGAGTAATAATTCTTTTTTCTGATCTTCAGAGAGATCTTTGCAATGAGACGCCATGTTGAACTTCCAGTGACATATGACAAATTTGATACATCTGTTACATTAACTAGCCACATTACACAGGGAGGGGAAATGCCTAATTAGTCCCAAGTATAGTCTGATTTGGGGATTTTCACTTGTGGTGTAGTACTCTTTTGTTGGCAGCGATTCACACATTCATTGCTGTGTTTTGAGTTTTTTTTTCATTTCTTTTTTAAGATACAAAACATTTCTGTCATTATTTAAATTCTACAGTGACTACTTTAACGTGTACCAAAGACTCCTTCAGTGTTTTCCCAAGAAAATATATAATAAAAATGCGTAAATGAAAGGGGTGTAGCCATTCGTTCTTTTTAAGAAAGGAGAAAATATACATAGTACATCAATTACAAATTATCTATATTTGAACCAACATTTCTGGTGATGAAAGATTACATCAGTTGACTTTGCACGTTTGGGAATATTTCAAACTCCACGGGGATCTGATGCGATCAATAATATTAATGTCATGTGATGTCTCATAAATGGATCCGACTTATAAAGCATGGTGTCTCTGCAGAAGCGTGACAATTTGTGGCTGCAGAGGAGCATTCATCTCTACTTCATCTTCATTAGATGAGGGTTGATTATTGAAAGGGGGGTCTTAAGTATATTATACATCATCATGCATTTTGTACTGGATTTTTAAACATGCACCTCAGAGGCCAACATAAGCTGTACACTCTCCACATGAAAAGTGTTAATTTTGAAAAATGTTCATTCCAAAGCCTGTAACATAAATGCATTATGATGAACCTGAGGAGAGCAATTGATATTTGCCCTTGCTCTGATTTTGTTTTTCATTGTTTTGCCCAATCTTGCTAAAACTTTGTACATTACAAGATAAAGAAGTATATAGACAGGTTATGTATGGCTGCTATTTTTTAACAAATGTACATATAGGTGCAACTCATACTAGTATTAAATAATATCTGTAAAAAGAAGATTGTTGATTCTTAGAAAGAAAGCATGCATTCCTCTCTTGTGGTGTTAAGAAAAAGCGGATGGTGGGGAAAGTTGGAGGGAAAATCTCACAGTTTCTAATTATACAAGTTCCATTATGTTCAGGCAGTTCTGTTCACAACAGGAGCCACAGAGGAGACAGAAGCATGATAATGTAGTAAGAGGCTGCAAAACGGCCGACTCGCCCTCTTAGAGATTCTTGGTTGAGCTCTCCTTTGATGTGGGAGCCTCTCGGGGGCACTGAGGTTAACGTGTGACCGTTGCGGTTGGAGCACATGTCATAGAGGTTTCCCGAAAACTGCATCTTCTTTGATTCTTGACGAAGAGACTCCCAGACGGTCGCAGCTTCTTCTGGACAGCCAGCCATTGCCACGTTAGCACAGTCATGAAACTCATCCCATGATCTAAAGAAAAAAAAAACATGAGGAATTGGTCATACACTGATGTTCAAGCTCCAGAAGATTATAGTTCACTATCAATGTTGAGAAAATGTATAATGTTTTTGCATTACTGTTTACTTTCCATAGTCTTAATAGCAAATAGCAAAATTGATCAGCATGGAATATGTTTGTGAAGATGAATGAATGTCTTCATTAGGGTCATGGGAGAAGTGGAGCCAATCCCATCTGATTGAAGAGCTAATAGGGGAAAACAGGCATGCATTAGATTAGATTAGATTAGATTAGATGTATTCATCCCACATTCAGAAAATGTCATTGTCACAGTGGCAAGAGAGTGAGAATACAGACACGGAAAAACATTTTAGGCATAAATAAATAGGTAGGAAATACATAAGTTTTTATATATATATATATATATATATATATATATATATATATATATATATATATATATATATATATATATATATATATATATATATATATATATATATATATATATATATATATATATATATATATATATATATATATATATATATATATATATATATATATATATATATATATATATATATATATATATATATATATATATATATATATATATATATATATATATATATATATATATATATATATATATATATATATATATATATATATATATATATATATATATATATATATATATATATATATATATATATATATATATATATATATATATATATATATATATATATATATATATATATATATATTGGTCCAGATAATTTAGAGAAAAAAATGTTGGAAAGCACTGGGAGAACATGTCATGTCAGAAAACATGTCAGAAAAATTTCTCAAACTGTATGCAATTGACTTCCTACGTCAGCCCATGACTAACAGAACATGACCGTTGAGATATTTTAATTAGGATATATGAATTGCAAATAAGTTTTATGTACGCAGACAGAAAGCAGAGCACGAAATGATCTCAAGTAAAGCCCTTTGTTCGTGAATAAGGGCTATATAAAAAAAAAAAAATGAACTTCACATTGCTATGGCTGAGTTTTGTCCAGTTCTTCTGATAGTTCGCTTATTAGGATGCCTCATGGACACCACCACCTTGGAGAGTAGAGACCTCAAAGGTCAACTCAGGACACGCTAGGGAGGCTATGTTTCCCAGCCTAGAAACGCCTGGGAAAACCGGAGAAAATAGCTGGGAAGAGGGAAGTCTGGGCTTCCCTGCAGACAGTTACAGCCCCACAACCCACGCACGGATAAGCAGGAGTGGATGTGTGGATAGACGAACTGAGAAAAACCCAATTTAATAAATTGTTTTTTTTTTATTCTTATCAGAATTCCCTTTCATCTTCTGTCTGTTCTTCATTTATCTGTACTTTTAAACCATGTCCAAACCGGTCTTCAAAGCCGCAGTGGGTGGAAGTTTTATTCCAAATGATGAAGAGGATACATTTTCACCAAATTGGTGTCTTAAAAGTGTAATCAGTTGATCACCGTCATGTGCTGTTGATTTCAGAAGTATTTTGAACCCATAATAAAGACCAATGGTAAAAAAAGTTTCACGTTTCACATTGGATCCATTTCTCATGTTAATGCGCATATTTACACTGTCACACAAATTCTGGCAGTCTGCCACTGGTTCAGGGATGATTTTTTGATTCCTCGCAAGAAGAAGCAGATGGAGATGTTGACTATGATGGTGTTTTTTGTCATTGGCCCATTCGGTATGTTTTTCCATCAGTGAACGTCTGTGCATGGGGTGTGTTTGTGGGATTATGTGTGTCTATGTATGTGTGTGTGGGGGTGTTACCTTGAAGTCACAGGTGGTGCACAAACAGTAGAATTACTGTGAGGACACTTAACAGACAAGCATCTGCTTCCAACAAGACAAAAATCTCAAGAGAGTTCTGCTCTACTGCTGCTACTTGTACCCCTGTCATTCTAAAACATTCAAATCTCTCTTCTGAGTCTTGTTCTTGCAGTTACTTTTCCTCGAAAGAATCAATACTGTGACCAGAAAAGTGATAGAATGCTTGAATAAACAGCACTGTTTCAGACACTTTGCTCCGAAGTTGTATCTGGAAAGCTGTCATTTACATATGTCGTACAGTGCTGGAAGGCATGCGTACAACCCTGACAGGATGTTGCAGAAGATGGATTGATTCATTGTTCTATTCAGTTGCATATTTGAGTTTTTTTCTGAACCGCTTTATCCTCATTAGGGTTGCGGGAGGTGCTGGAGCCTATCCTAGCTGACTTCGGGCCAAAGCGGGACAGCGTGTACCATGGCCAGTCGAACTCAGGGCACAAGGAGACAAACAACCATTCACACTTACACTCATACTTCGGGGCAATTTAGAGTGTCCAATAAGCCTATCATGTATGTCATTAGATTGTGGGAGGAAAGTACCCAGAGAAAACCCACGCAGGCGGGGTAAAACATGCAGACACCCCACAGGTGGACCGACCTGTGAGGCCAACGCGCTAACCACTCACACCAAGAAAGAAACATCAATGATTACTAATATGGTAGAGTGTTTACTTAGTCTGTGTTAATGTAGACCGACCTGGACTTGAACCCAGGACTCCAACTGTGATGCCGGTGAGCTAACCACTCATCCGCCGGGCCGCACTGAGGTTATTCAGACAGAAGAATCTTATGAGAAAGTGTTATAACATCTATCATGGCCTGAAGCAATATTGACAAACTTTTAAGTATCATTGTGTAGATCACTATGCACTATGCAAAGGGGGAGTAACTGACAGTAGCATACGATGTCATCTCTTTCATATTTTCCTTACTTTATCCATCCAATGAAAACAAATAAAGATAATAATATGGATATGTAATGCGAAGGGAAAAATGACAGTAGAAAAAAAATATCATAAGCACAAGAATGTCTAACATATTCTGCAGTACGAAGAATGTGCCAAACATCTATCACACTGTGAGTTAGATGTGCTAGCCACTACTCCATAATGCTGCCAACCCAATGCATCTTTGCTATTCATTTTGAAGGACTTAAGCTATCAAAATATTTTTCTATATATATTCTTCCTTTTATTCCAACACATCAGAAAGGCTTTAGCTAACATACCTTGGAATTTTCTGTTGTTCAATCAAATAACATCCGAGGAAACATACAATGTACATCATGTGATTAACACAAGTAATTATCACTTTGGAAGTAATAACTCCAGTATACTTTGTTGATTGTGTACACAGTATAGTGGAAAATAGATGATGTATATACATATGAAGGTTTTTTTTGGGCTATGTTTCTGATATGAAATCAGACTAAATTTTGTCTTTTTACTTCAATTCTGATTGCCAAAATGGTTTCGCTAAATGCCAGTATATACCCAGAATTACTTTAAAAAATACAAACTATAATTTCTCCAAATTCAGACATTTGCCTTTATTACTACATAAGTACAGATTTTGAAGTGCGTGATGAGTCAAAAGATGTGTAAAACAGACTTTTTCCATACGCTTCTAGAAAATAGTCAATTGTCAACAACATTTTGAAGACAGAAGTTGACAGAGCTAAGTTGTACTGTTTCAGTATGGAATACAGTACTACCTCGACATACGAGTGCCCCGACATAGGAGCAATTTCAGATATGAGTAAAATTTTGAGCAAATATTTATCTTGAGATACGTGACCATTTTTGAGAAAATCTTAATCTTAAAGTACGAGACAAATTCTGATATACGAGCATACAGCGGGAGAGGCTGCTCATAAGAACATCATGGGTCTCTCCCCCCGCAACTTCCTCATATAATGTCTCTGTTCGTAACTCCCTCTTTGTAACGTCTCTGCGAGCACTGGGCGGAGCGTTGCATTTTTTCAGTGTTTACTTTTCCCGTTAGGCAGCGCGAATGGCGGAGCGATCGCTAAAGAGGAGTATATACTATTTCTCGTTGGCAAGTGGTCGTGCGTTATCCTATTGGGAGGACATTTTTGTGTATAAACCCTCGATAGGTTGCATCCGAAAGTCAGGGTGGAGGCGGGGCAAATACAGCCAACCCGGGAGAAGAAAGGTATAAAAATTTAAAACAAAATTAGAATTAAGTTTAGTGCAAGGTCAGATTAAATTTAATTTGGAGTGTGTCTGCATCATAATCCCAGTTCTTTTAATTTGTTTATGTTATGTTACGAGCGCGTTGGCTTGCAAAAATTCAACCCCTCCCCCTCTGACTCCCCTCCACAAAATTAGTCTAATTTTAGTACTATTAAACACTTTTTAATACTCTTAAGCCCCTTGTTTTTGTTACTTTGTTAATAGATGGCGAATTAGAACAAACACAAATGTTTTTCCAATCCAATATCCTGTATTTGGCTTTTTATTCAGAGGGTTGGAATGAATTCATTTGTTTTTAGTTCATTTCTATGGGAAACGTTCATTAGGAGTGAATCAACATACGAGCTCTGTCCCGGAACACATTAAGCTCGTATCTCGAGGTACCACTGTACTTTAAGACTCTATTTGAATAAGTGTTCATTTCATTGTATTGTGGCACAAAATAGCATTTTGTGGACATCCTCTTAATATCGTCTGCGATGGAAAAATGTATCCAAAAGAGCACACAGATAGTGCTTAATCTTACTACTAAAAATGCACCTGAACAGAAAGCCTTATTCATTAGGACACTTGAGTCAGCAATTTCAAGAAGGTGTGAATATGTTATGAAGTCAAGCTTTAATGGTTCATAATTCACATCTCATTTTTATCTGGTACTTTTTACTGTAGCCATTAGAGTGAGCGAGTAACCTTTAAGCTGTATAACTTTGCCTTGTTGTAACACAGCAACTATTTTTCATCAGTGCCTCTCCCGTTCTTTCTTAAACACAGCAAAAGGTCACTGTTTAATTCTATTGTGCATCCTTAGCTCCTAATATTTCCTTTCCATCTCTCTTTATCTGCACCCACCCAGAGAGATTAGAACTTCAGAATACCTATTGTGAAGATGAGGAATAGAAGTAAAACTGCATTCATTGAGTGCCTCTGACAATGTTGCAGCCTGGGCCTAGAAACAAATGATATTTTCTTTGTAAAAATGTAGGCTCGGTGGCGTGAGTGGTTAGTGCATCGGCCTCACAGCTCTGGAGTCCCGGCTTCAAATCCAGGTCACGTCCACCTGTGTGGAGTTTGCATGTTCTCCCCAGGCCTGCATGGGTTTCCAGCGGGTACTCCGGTTTCCTCCCACATTCCAAAAACATGCATGGTAGTCTGATTGGGCTCTCTAAATGACCCCTAGGTACGGGTGTGAGTGTCCATGGTTGTCCGCCTCCTTGTGCCCTGTGATTGGCTGGCCACTGATTCAGGGTGTTCCCCGCCTCTGGCCCGGAGTCAGCTGGGATTGGCTCCAGCACCCCCTGCGACCCTAATGAGGATAAAGTGGTTCAGAAAATGAGATAAGATGAGATGAATAAAATTAGTTGGTCTTGCTCAATATGTGTGGTGTCATTAGGGGCATCTCAACCCTACAAACCCTTTATAGGGCAAAAGCCCAGATTTTCTAATTAAAAACATACATAATCAGCTGTTTTATTTTTCAATTTATTAAATGTATTTTTTCAATGTAACTACATTTATTAAATAATATTTTAACAAACACTAGAAAATTGAAATGTACAAACAGAAATATACATTGTAGCGAACCAACTGAAAGATGATCAAATCTTGACTGATGGTTTTCAGATCATTTAATTATATTTTGACCGTTTTCAAAAACAAACAACCATGATAAATTGTGTCGCTTTTGCCGGTGCTAAGATGTATATAAGACTAACACTCTCCTCCGCGGTTTACGCGTCAGTTATTGCTTTTAAGTTTGTGGCCTTCACTATAAAGGACACGCACAGAATATGGACATATACATATATACATTTACAGAAATCTTATGAATGAAATCAAAACACTATTTAAGAGAGTAACAAAAATAAATCTTGAATGAGGTCTTTTACAATGCCAACTTTACCTTTTTCTGTGTATTTAACTCATTGAAATGCCATTGATGGTGATAGACGTACAATTCATTACGATTGAGAAGGGCAATTGAACGTTCGTTCATTAAACGAACGAACCTGAAAAGGATACAAAAACTCATAATTAATGCATGACTGTGTTAAAACATGGAGGGTACAATGAAGTAGAGGATGATTAGGAAGAAAAAAAACAAATTTAAAGTAAGGCAAATCAGAGAGAAATGAATTTTATGGAAAGAACATTAGGAGGACAGCTTAGTGAACAAGTGGGTTGGGTGAGTGTTCCAACACCTCTGTCATTACATTAGGCCTACTCTGGCCAAGGAGCCTGGCTTTCAGGATAAGTGGTTTAATTGGTACCTCAAGGAATAGAACCAATTAAGCAACAGTGAAGGGGTACTATTCGGGTGGGCTGTCGGGTCACAGTAACACAAACGCTCCAAAATATTTTTGCTTGCAAGGAAGCAGTGCGTATCATTCCCGTAACCGTTTTCATAACGCTTAACTCACATTGTGGTTGAAACTCGCTCCTTTTGTCCTTATAGGATGAGTCTAAGATCCCAAATTAAAACGTCTTACGTAAGCCTAGTTACTATAAAGAAAAGTGACATCACATGAGAGATGAAAGTTGTGCTTTTGCAAGTAGCAAAGTATTGAGTCTGGGTTCATTTCCTATCATGTGTGTAGGATTAATGTTACTCCTGGATTTGAACTTGAAGAACTGTTGACCTTGTATACCTTGTTCCATTAATTAAAGTTAAATTATATTTGCATGAGGATTCTGTGTGCCATCGTTGTTGGGGTATCCAGCCTCATACACCTGAGACCTGATCTTGAAGCAATGGTTTCAATTTTATGGCAGGTCAGATGGGTGGAGTAGCCACAGCTAAAATCAATCTTCATCAGCCTTCTTTAAGAGCACCACGATCAACTAGGATTTGTACCTTTTCAGTTGTTTCATGTGTTTTTTGGATTTCTGTGATTCCATTGGCTAATGATCTCTTGCTTGCTTTTTAAGACCTGATCTTGCCGTCTGACACCTTTGCCTGGATTCGCCCATCAACTCCTAAGAACCTCTGCATCTTCAGACTTGAATCACCCCACCAAATACCCTAACAATCATTGTCAATGCCTCAAGAGCTTGGAGGACATCCACAGAAAACCATAGCCGAGTTCATTTACACTAGCATCTTGCAACTTGCAAATGATCTATAATTAAGAAACCTGGTCTCAGAAGAGTATGTGCAAAATAATTTACATTAGTTCTATAATATATTGAAGGATCTAAAATGTCTTATTTTGCATGGGTTTCAAAGACGGGTACAAACCAGAAAGCAAAGTGTTTAGCAGTGTAGTGAATGCAAAATGGCACAGAGATAGAATCTGAAATACCAAAAACGAAAAAATAGACTTCGACGTATGATGCACTGGAGATGAGTAAAACCTATAAAACCTAGCTTTTATGTGGTTGTTGCCTTCTCCGGGTGCTCAATTTATTTTCTTTAACTCAAGTATGTTATTCTTCCAGAAGCACGTTATGTTCCGTAACTTCATTTTTTGACTTTCAATGTTCTCTCACATGATGAAAAGCATCAGCACTACCTAAAGCCCCAAACTCTTATAAATATAGCGGTGTCCAACTGTTAAACACCTGCTGCCAACAGTGTGTACAATCTGTTAGCACAATTTAGCATTTGCTTTTTGAGATCCATGTAAATCTTACATAGTGTCTTATTGATGTAATATTTTACGTTTAAGTGTATGAGTCACTTGGCAGCATGAATGTACAGTTAATGCAGCAATCCATCATCAACACAATAAGATGTGTTACACACGACTAGCGCAAATAATACCCTCTATAATTGTTCGCAAACTACTTGTGAAAGTCAATTGCACATTCAACCCTCTCTAAGGACGAGTCCTATCATATTCCAACATAACATGTGCTTTCACCGCAGATTAGACTTTATTTTACAAAACCAAGATGACATGTACTTACATTTTTAGATTGTGCATGCTGATTTATTTAAAATGAAAAAAAAAATTAAGAGTGCCTGAGTGTAAACCCCTCCATTATGTATTGTGCAAGAAGTGCAGCTTCTAGTTCCTACTGTTTAACAGTCAGTTTTATACTAAACAACATTTTGAGAGACATTGCCATGTCATCTACTAAGATGATTCCATTTGCTTCTTTTATAGGTCTGTACGGTTTCTATTTGACGGAAACCTCGTGCTTAAGTCAGCGAAGCTTTTCTAAAACTCAAGACAGCAGATCTTTACCTTGGTTGGTAGCATAAAGTTAAGAGTATATGGAAAAAAAATTATGTAAAAATAGAATGGGCAGAGTTCAAAGGAAGTGGATTGTGGTGGTAACTGAAAGGTGGGTGGGAAAAACATGGCCCACATGTGTACATTTTCAAAAGCGCCAAACAGCACACACAAAGAGAGCTTAAAGGAGGCAGCAAAGTGAGGATGTCCTGATAAACGAAATAACAGTGTGCCTTGAAAAGGGTACTTCAATTTCCATTTTACAAGATGTTCAAAGTAACACTGTTTCATACATTAAAAAAGTTTTCTGGGTTTATTTGTAACCAAAAACTGAATGACAAGCACTATTTTTCAGGATGGCCAATTAACTGACAGTCAACATTTACTGAAACATTGCCTTACACAAAACTTAATTATGTAAAATTAAATTAAAAAGGGTACAATAGGCCTAGCCTTTTTTCAGTCTCATAACGATGACGAGTCGTTCAACTGTCATAAGATTTCATTATTTCCTCATTTGGCATTGAATTTTCTCCGAAGCAAATTTGAAATACTTTTTTGGACCAAGTACCAGAAAATGTTATACAATGTTTTTAATAATATGATCACTTGCCAGTCAAAATGAGCCATGCGATGATAAAAAACACTGCCACTTCAACGTAACCGGGCCACATGGATTTGCAATTGTGATTGAAAAGGCACAGACATAAAAGAAATGCCACCATACAAATATAATTTGATTGAGTGTAGTTAATAAACGCAGTATTTATAGCGATCCACTGCATCTATTAAAAAATGTCCGTACATATTGTAGTACTTTATAAGAGATACTTAATCAGCAAGTTTGGCCAATTAATGGTTAACACACTATGATTTTTCATTATATAATAGGCTTTTAATTCATTCCGCTAATTTCGACTTCCACGCTTGTGAAACTGTCCCTGCCAGTGCATCTTCTTTATTTGAAATCGATGCAGTAAATGCTACTCCTATTGAGTTGCAATAATATTTTGTTATGAGGCTTTCCTCATCACTCGTAACAATATATCTAAAATTTTGCTGGGCGGTTACCCAAACGTTTTTGTCTTATTGAGGGTTTATAGTGCATCTATTATCCTTTAATATGCAAATTGACTTATTACAACTTGCCAACAACTTCACAGTTGTTCATAAAAGGTGCTGTGCTCCTTGAGGGAGATCTCAGTTAAAACTTTGCCATCACCTTGAAAACTTTACTTGATATAGCAGTGTGTATCCGATGAGTGCATTTCACAGAAGCGAGGACTTGGTTTTACTGTTAGATTTGACCCAGAACCTCTCACTGTGAGGCACATGTTACTGCTAACTGCTTTTCACCATGTCCTTGGTTGGTTTATTATATAAGTGTCTTTTTATTTTAGAGGACTTGTGAACTGTTGTTTACCCACAGAAAATCATTTTATTTGACTTGGGGATTTGTCCATGACCCAACACTCAAATTGACATTCTATTCACAATATCCCCTGATATAAAAAAAAATAAAAGTTAACAAAAGTTAAACATTTTCCAAAACTTTGGAGTCGAATGACCATGACTTGAATATCACAACAAACATCTCGTAACTAACTGCTACATGATGATACAGCTTTTATTTTTTATATTATTTTAATAAAAACTATGGGCAAACTATGGTCCTCTAGTCCAGTGCCTATGGTATGTTTTACAAAATAAAATAGGAAACAAAATAATATGATTTTGCAATTCACTACCACAAAAAAAAAAAAAAATCATTCTCATTGAGAGTTCAGGTCCAGAGTCAGACCTGCAAAACACACTAATTCTGTGCACTTAATTGGAAAATGTTTAATTCCTAATGTAATAAAATCTACTACATACACAAGTTACTGGACGATTTATTTGGCTGACCAATTGTTACAATTTGAAAATGCATCTGACAGGTAACAGGAGTGTATCTCATTAATAGGTTGCACACTTGCAGTTGTAAAAATGCAACCCAAGCAGATATCGTCCACTGGCATGGAAGCTGTTGCTATTGTTGTCTATTTTCCCAAGGTATCAACAATAACTGCACACCGCTTGTCTTGTCACACCCCCACCCACATGCTGAGTCGGAGGGAAAACCAAAGCTGCTGTGCATATCACTTTTGTCCAACCACCATTGAGAGTTGGATTGGTTTACAAGCTCGCGAGATTGGTGGCCAGGCAATTTTTGATGCAAACTATATTCTGAACTGACCAATGGCCAATATACAAGTCTAAAGTGGTAGTAGTAAATTCATTCTTAACGTGGAGTCCAGACATTATCTGTCTGTTTATCTCTTTGTCTATCTATTTTGAAATAACAACCTCTGGCCAATGCAAAACAAAACCAATTACTCATGCAGTGGTTCTTCCGCCTGACTTTGGTGTGGGAAGTCTGGGTTCGATTCCCACTCAGTGTCAGTGTGAGTGGTTGTCTGTCTCTCTGTGTGCCCTACGACTGACTGGCGACCAGTCTGGGGCGTAGTCTGCCTTTTGGCCAAAGATAGTGGCTTAGGCAACCCCTGCACTTCTTTCGGGGAAGAGCGATATGGAAGATGAATGACTACACTAATGTCATTTTACATGTGTAAAATATGTATAAAGTTTACCACTCTTATCTCGCTGTTTTTTTAACGTCATATAGTTTTTTCACCCAAAACAAGACATCCGGGAATACATTCATTCATTTTCTGAACTACTTACCCTCATTAAGGTCACGTTGGGTGGTAGATCTTATTCCAGCTGACACCCTAAATTGGTGGCCAGCTAATCGCAGGACACATGGAGACAGACAACCATTCACGCTCACACTAGGAGGCAATTTTCTACCAACCTACCCTGCATATTTTTGAATGTAAGATGAAACTAGGGAACCTGGAGAAAACCCACACCAGCTCGGGGAGAACAAGCAAACTCCACACAGTGAGGGCCCACCTGGGATTGAACTCTCCACCCCAGAACTGTCAGGTCGATGTGCTAACCACTCGCCTGCCAGGCCACCCAGCAAATCTATACATACATATATGCACATATATGTATATATCGGCCTTAAAACACACCTTATACCCATAGTTTAGCTGAGATAGGCTCCAGCACCTGAGTGACACGAAAAATGACAGGCGGTACAAAATTTGAAGGAATGAATGATCAAAATTGATAGAATTATGATTGCTTGCCAAGGAAAATTAACCCAGAAACGGTGGTATCTGTTTTGGAAGGGATAAGTAATGCCCCCGAGGTGAATTGTGTCAGTGATTTCCAGGTGCACGAACTACTCATGTTATCTAATCCAGTGCTTCTCAACTCTTTTTTAGCTGACACACACTTTTTGCATTGAAAAATATCCAGGCACACCACAAACTGAAAATGTATAGCCTGTATTAACAAAATAGTCATTTTCATCAAAGTTGGATCTACTGGAACCATATAAACAAACCAAAAAGTAGTTCACATCAAATTCTTTATTTTTAGCTACTCCCAAAAAACAGCAATAGAACAGCAATTTTGTGTTCACACTGACCTTACGTTGCCAAAAAGTTTGTGTCCCCCAACCGACTTTCAGTTCACATAACATACAAATGAATAATAAACTCCTACCTCTTACGACTTTAATCTCATCAAATGTTGCCTTTTTTCTCCTGTTACTTCAACCTCCTCATATCACTCATATTTTTTGTCCACAAGGAATTAAGCCCATCCATTTTGCTAAAAAACACCAAAGAACAACAATGCTGACACTGTTTAGTGCCTTTTTCTTATGTACACAGCATACATATGCCTTCCCAATGACTACTAGCATGATTCATGCCTGTGATGTTAACCCCCAACATTGCTTGTGTGTTGCCCCACTGAATCTTGCTGATTCTCCACTCAAATGTTGTATCTCATCATGAATATTAGGTAGGGAATAGCAAAACCCACCCAATCCAGTAAGGTGGCTACCTACCCGCCAAGCCTGTCTTGAGATATTCGAAGCAAATCTATCTGACTACCAGGTCCCTACCCACTGAGGAGATTTCTGATTACCTCAGCAACCCTCAGTATCAGTGAAGGACTGGTATCCTCCGTCTGCCAATCTTATTTGATTACCTAAAAGTGAATACACTAACCTGCAGATGGAGTGTATCTCATGAGTGTCTTCATCCTTGTGTGCGCTGTCCGTCAGGCTGTCGCCCAAAGCCATGAGACACTGAGCGAAACCTTTGTAGATGGAGTGACACCTTCTCGTGGATACTGCAGCAATGGAGCAAGGGGTTGACACTGGAAGTACACACAAGAAATGAAAACCAAAACTTTAATGTACCGTATTTTCACGACTATAAGGTGCACCGCATTATAAGGCGCACCCTCAATGAATGACATTTTTCCATATATTAGGCGCACTGTATTATAAGGTGCACTGTATTATAAGGCGCACTGTCTATTTTGTCACCTCTAGAGCCAGCCATTGTTTTGGATTTTTTTGCATAAAATCTTGCAGTGGGGGAGGAGCTATATGATGGAAGATTTTGTAAACTAAGATGGCTTCTGCATATTTAAGAGTATTGTTTCAGTTCAGGCGTTTGTGTTTTTTTAATATCCGACAGTGGTGGTTTTTCGTTTTTTGTTTTCTGTTTTTTCCATAAATAAGGCACACTGGATTATAAGGCACACTGTCTATTTTGGAGAAAATTTAAGACTTTTAAGTGCGCCTTATAGTCGTGAAAATACGGTATAACTCGCGATTTCCGGAAACCAATTAAAGGTGTAATGTGTGTACTGCCCAAAGTTGGCTGGGTTAAGCTCCAGCACCCCTGCCAACCTTGAGGAAACGCAGCTTGGAAATGGAATGAATCTCCAAACTATGAGGAGGGGGATGCCTGAATATATGGACAGGAATTGCATACTCTAAATTTATTCAACTATTAAATTGGAATTTACATAATGAATATGAGCAATATGAGCACTGTGTCAATAGAGTAGCCAATTAAGCTAAATATTCGTCTGTTTTCCCATTTGTTTTGTTTTGCATTTTTTGTTGGTTGGGCCGATTAAAACAATTTTCCACCAAATTGTGAAGAATACCCTGGGAAACTTGTTACATTCGCACCTTTCAATATATTAACATTGACTCCCTATTGGTACATTCTGTTTGGTACTAATCAAACTAGAAATGCAGTTGTAAGTGATTGTTGGTAATCCGGTAAACACAATGAAATTAAAAGGCTATGAAAATATACTACTAATATACATTTGACCAGCTGTTAATTTGCACATGGCTTTGTAGTTTCCATTTAGAACTGCTGCTGACCGTGGTAACAGTCACATTTAAAACATATCGTACCATTAGTAGGCATTTTTACACAAAAATTTAATGATAAAATCTTCTTAAAGATTATTCTAAAAATAAAACACTATCAAGATTAACGGACATCCAAAGCTATCAGGGTTCTCAAAAATTGATGACGTAACAGCGTATAATTCAATGGAAAATGAGTAGATAGACAGGTTTAAACATTGGATCTACTTAGTGGCAAATATATTACACTTACAAGTCTTGACTCCTTTACAAGCAAGCATGGCAATAGAAAAAATGTATATTTTATACTCAGAAATTAAACCTGGGATTTTATACTGGCATACTTTTGGCAACGCCGGTTGGGGCCAAAAACGCCCCGGCATAAAGCCTTGTTGTTTTTGGCCATTGGTAACTACCAGCTGGCTCGCATGCTAACCATCTAAAACTCATATATTTTACTGCGGTTTGGTTCCCCCTCCAAAAAATTGGCCACAAGTCATTTGTCACTTGATCAAGGTAAAATGTTTGGATCAAAATAACAGAATTACGGCTTCTCTGTTTCCTTCTGTGCGATCATTTCAAACCGTTCACTGCTTGGTCAGTGGGATGAAATAGAAGCTTATATTTTAGCCATCCAATAAATCAATTGATTTTTTTTTTTAAATAACGAAAAAACTGAAACGCTGGCCACCTCAGAAATGAAACAAAATATAAGAATGCAAAGATCTCAATTCTCACTGGTAATGGTATGCGGATGGTCATTTGTCTCTCTGTGTGACCAACAACCGACTGGCGACCAGTCTAGGGTGTAGTCTGCCTTTCACCCAAAAGTCAGCTGGAATAGGCACCAGCAACCCCGGCAAACCTTTCGAGGATGTGTGGTATGAAAGAAAGGATGTACTTGTACACCCAAACAAACTACTTCAAGGAAACCAAAAGCTAAAGTAACACATCTAAACTATGGTCAAAAGTAACTTAAAGTGCAGGGAGACTGCAGAGCACAGGGAAACTGAGAAATAGCACTTGGAAACTTGATGACAAGGATGATGATCTGACATGACTGAGTGTTTAAATCTTGTGTCGGAGAACAAATAGTGACAATGTAAACATCATGGGACTACAGCACTGACCAGTGTTCGCAGGGTTTTTCTTCAAAGCAAACAAATCACAATTATGCCAAACTGTAAAGATAGGGAAGTTAAACTTGTAATGTACTCTCTCTCTCCTCCTTTATTTTTTAATGCTATTTAAAATGCATTGAGAAACATTAACAAAATTACCACAAATGTATCTTTTTAATTTTTTTTACAAGCAATCCAAACTTTATATCGATACGTGTTAACTCCACACAGGAAGTTGATGCCTTCAACTTCAGAATTATGTGACAAACATTCTAAATTCCGTCTTTTTTTTTTGTAAATTGATGCTGTTAAGTTTTTTGTTCTCTTATCACAGTAATGATTATTCCATGCAGAAGAACAGATTTCTTTTGGGACAGTACTGTTTGATTAAGATAAAGACTTTTTAGCTTTTAAGAAATAGCAAATGGATAAGATTAAAGGCATCCAAGGACTTTAAGCAGCAGTCATAAAATAACTCTAAATAAAATATATTAACATAACCCTTTTTTTTTTTTACTGAACTCATGTTTTCAATTAAGAAACAGTTTGGTGGTGTCTCAAAAGACTCACGACTAACAAATAGCACTCAGTAGAGACAGATGAAAGCACATACATGCATTCAAAAGTCATTTACAACAATTATGGCATGACTGCTGACAAAAATAAACCCACACATCCAACTAAGGCTAAAATTGTATCATCCTCATGCCATCATCTTGTGAAAGACTGCTAAAGAGGTGCAGCAGCCAAATGTATTTACTCATGTCACAATTCATCTTCTGACTCTATAAACTAGAAGCTTATGTCTGATGACAGGCAGCACACACCAATGATTAGCTGCCTGTTGATTTACAAAGTCTGATGTGTGCCCACAGAATATCCCAGAGAAGTCAGGGTTGGCCAAATGATGACAATCAACTTTGAAATATTATGCAAGGCATCCAGATTAGAAGGTGTCCATCAAAACAGTTACCCACTATCCACACCACCTATGTACAAACTCAGGTTCAGGGCCAGATTAGGCTCACTAAGTCCTATTGTATGCTAAAGTAAATCATGTACATGGAGTTCATGTTTCTAGCTAAAGCAGTGGAATTTCATATTGTTGTCACTTGAGAAAAAGCATCTTTGTTTTTTGCTTCCAGTCCACCATTTTAACTCATTACCTGCCATTGATCATTTAAATGCTGCCAGACAATTCTAGTTCAAATGAATTGCTTACAATGAGTTAAACAACATGTATAACAGTAATAATACTTCTTTAATAGGTTCTAAGACCTGATGCAATAGGTGAATAACCGCAATGTAGGGACAGTGTTTTTATGGAGTCTATCTAATATTATTTGGACATTTAAAACTCTTTGTACTATTATTTGCTTATTCATATTCATTATTCCTAAAGAAACAAGAGCAATTGTTAAGAAACAACATTTTTTTCATTAATACAATTCAAATTGTACTTTACTTTTTCATGTTTCTTATCCAAAACTCTCCCATGACCCTAATGAGGATGAAGTGAAATGAATAATGAATAAAATGAATCAATAGATTAAAAAAAATACCACAATTTTTATTATAATGGAAGAGGAATGCAAAATTGCAACAAGTTATTCCCATTGTTGTTTGTTGGTTGATGGTGCGCATTAATTAATAACAGGGCCTTTTTTTAAATTAATTAATTTTGGCCGGATTCAAAAATTATCCAACCGTGAATTTGATTAGGTGTTTTAAAAGATGTACTAATAATTTGATTAGTTGTTCTTCTTTTTTTTCTCCCTTATGGAATGATACAGTGAGTCACATATTCCTAGAAGCGTGGTGTCATGATTTGTTCTCAGAACAGTTGACTGTTCCAGATCAGGCTTATCATGAGAACTACCCATCAGGGTGTATACGCAGTGTGATACTGGCAGGTGAACAGGAGAAGCTAATTGGTTCATCCGCTGCATCGTCAGAGCAGCAAGACACTGATTAATTTTTAATTAGTCATCCCCCTTCCTCCATTTCCATCAATGTTCTCCAAATGCCCTTCCCTTTGAAAAACTATTTATTTTAAAATAGTTTTTTTTCAGGAATTCTCTGGATTATCAAATTTGCTGATATCCAAGTTTTTATAATGGAAAGCTGAAAAGCTAAAACTATGTCAAAAAGTCTTTACAAAGTAAAAGAGCTTAGTTTTGGTTGTCACTGTCAGGAAGATAATGAACATTTCCCCTTTACTTGTAGTAGACTTGTTTAGAGCTGCACTGCGTCATTGCCAAAATTATTACCGCTGTAGTATTTGTTTAGGATTACTTGAGAAAACAGTTTTAAAAAATCTGTGGTTTTACATCTTACGTCTTCTTACTACTCATTTTTGGATGCAGACTCCGGAAGTAACACCAGTATTTGTTATGATTTGCCTTGGCTGCAGAGCGGCGTGGAAGTCAGAAGCAGGAAGCAGCCAACAAAGGAAAGTGCTGGTGCATAATTTAAGATTTTAAAGATTTCCTACAAACAATAAAACTGGGAAAGAAGTAACAAAATAACAACTTAACCGGGGAGGACGAAAATCAGGGAGACACACACCGATGTTGGACGACATAACGAAAGACAAAATGCACTGCCAAGCTAATGCACATAAACACGGGGTTGAACTACACAGACGGGGGTTGATGACACTAACAAACACCTGTGTTATACAATGGAAGGATAGCCAGAAAAGACACAGCAGGAGACACTCTTGAACAATCACAGAGAGGACAAAAAAAACACCCAAACACCAACCCCAATAAAACATGACAAGTATTTCTCCACACTTGACCCACTTTTAATGTTGCTGTAACTTTGTAAAGTCATATTTTTTTCCACCTAGTTCTTGTTTACAATGTTTTAACAATAGATGTTTTATTGGGACTGATCCCTTGTGTAATGGGTGAAATACTTTGTGAAATGAACAAGGCCATCGAGATCAGATATTGAGGGAAAATTGTTCCTCCAAATTCAAATCACTTTCTGTTTGTTGAGAGCCCAGCTGTTGATTGTCTGCTATGATGGGTAGGATTGTGCAGTACGCAGTCCATTATACTAGGAGCTATATCAATCATTAGTGGACTCCCATGATAGCCTCATTTGCATGATTCCCCCAAACCCTTCTCGACATATTGCCTGATAAGGTTCCACCACCCATCAAACTCAATTCTTTACTTCTACAATTTGGGAATTAAATTAAAGACGTTAATGTCATTATTAATGATTAACCTATGTATAAAATCCCAATTAATTTGTCATCATGTGCTTTTTTTGCAATTGATGGGCAACCATTTCAGGGTGTCCCCCACCTCAAAATATATTTTTTTTTGTCTTTTTAAACGTTTCAATTATTTTTCATTTAAAAAAAGAAAGATAGAATATATTTTAAGAAATATATAGTGGTTAGTATGTCAGCTTCACGGTTATGAGATGGAGAGTTCAATCCTCAGTGGGTTCCAAACTCTTATGTGGAATTTGCATGTTCTCCCCGTGCTTATGTGGGTTTTCTCCGGGTTAGATCAGTGTCCTTGAATATGGCAAAAATATGCTACTCCACTCTAAATTGTCTGTAGGTATGAGTGTGTGGGTGTGAATTGTTGTTTGTCTGAATGTGCCCTGCGGTTGGATGGCAAGCAGTTCAAGGTTTAGTCCACCTCTGTCATGATCGCCTCAGGTGTGTGGCGAGAGACAAATCAGGATGCGGGAGGCAGAAAATGCGAGGGAGGTGCTGGTGCACAACTTGGGATTTTAATGACAAAAATGGTTATACAAAAGTGACCAATAAACGGGGAAGAATTTACACCGACAAAGAGGCAAAAACACAACATAAATGAAGGAGAGCAAACAAAACAAAAGGTAAAATTCCCACATATTATCACAAAACACGTTAAATACATAGACATGGGATAATCACAAAATACACACAGCTGGTTAGGAGAGGAAAAGGAAGCCAGGAGGGACACAAGAGGCGAAAAACACACAATCACCCAGCCAGCACACACAAGGAAAACACACACATACCTCCACCAAAACCCCCAACAAAACATGACAACCTCCTGCCCGTGATTAGTTGGCACCTGCCATTTTGACACCTGTGTTCTAGTTATTCCCAAGTTACCTCCACAAGAATGTCACTGGAAAAAAGTGTAATTTCCTCCAATAATTGCTACTAAGACTTCTGAACTATGCCGACCATTTTTTAGATGGTTAAACAAAAAAAAACATTTTACCTTTGAATTAGTACTCATTATATTAATGGTGTCAAACTGAAAGGGACCTTGTTCCATTTAGAGAAAGTGTTTTAGGGAGCTTTCTCATTACACTGATGACGCTACAGTTTCGCTAAAATATTCCTCCCAGGTATACTCCATCCATTCATATCCCCCTGGCTTAAGTATTCCAGGTAGCAGTCAATCAGAATGATTACAACCAGGATTTTAGCCAACTATTGAGCTGCATGATGAGCAATGTCTATGAATAATCCAAAGATTTTTCAGTGCTTTGGTTCAGTATTGTCAGTAACCCATTGCACTTTGCCACATAATACTACCCGCACAAGCAATCACACTGCAGTAACTGTAATGTCCTGGTTTAATGGGTTACAAATTCTACTCTATAATGCACATTTGCAGTCTGACCATGTCCAGGAACATACAACATTTTTATTGGTTCATTTTTTGATCTTCAAAACAAGCCTTTATCAATATTACTGGAGCATTGCAGGCAGGTCGACATTTGAAAATTCATGAATGAATGAAGCTCATATTTATTTTAGATCATAGGTGTCAAAGTGGTGGCCCGGGGGCCAAATCTGTCCCGCCGCATCATTTAGTCTGGCACGAGAAAGCAAATCATGATTGCCGACTTTGTTTTAAGATCAAATTCAAATGATGATAGATGTATATTACTTTTCCTGATTTTTCCCTTTTTACAATAAATCATTGCAATGTTTTAATCCATTTTTGTGTGTTTTTAGTTCAAAAAGCATTTTGTAAAATCTAACAATAAATATATAAATATTTTCCATTTTCCAAAAATATTTGGTTTCCTTTTGACATAAAAAAAAACATGATTAAAAGAATTATTTCCAATACTAAGAAAAAAAAGCTCAAATAAACATTGCTTTAGACTAGAGCTATAAAAACGGACTATTTAGGGCTTTTGAACCAGTTGTTTTAATCCGATCTAAAATGGTCCGGCCCACATGCAATGGCGTTGACGTTAATGCGGACCGCGAACCAACTTGAGTTTGACACCGTTGTTTTAGATAATGAACATATTTTTTCATTCGAGAACATGAATGTGGTTGCATGTATCTAGGACCGATTATTGTTCATAAAGTTCTTTTTGTACAAACATTCTACCATATTTTTCATACCATAAGTCACATTTTTGGAAGGCAATTTTTTTACTTTAGCAAGTCCAGCCAAACAATGAAAAAGCATGACTCATAGTCCGGGAAATATGGTACTATATTTTACCACTTTAAAAAAAGTAACTAATCAAGAAGCTTGTGACCTAACTTTGTAGTTACTTTTCAAATAATAAGTAATCAGAGACTTTTTTATTAATTTATTTATTTCACATCAAGGTACGTGTATTTGAGTCCATTATCAAAGCAAGTGATGAGGTCATAGAAAATGTCAGAAGAGCTCCTGACAAGAATCCTAAAATCTTTCTGAGAAACATGCTGTTTATATTATGTAATTCATAGCGTTAGTCCAATTATGAACAGTTGCGTGGTTACTTTCTCATGCTTTGTATTTCTTATAATAGAAAAAGGAAAAGATGACCAAAAAAATATACAGATAACAAAACAAGGACTTAAGTGCAGCAGATCAATAGCAGAGCTCCTTATCAATTTTCTTGTCGGCTTGAATTAATATTTGATATCCAAACTAAAACCAAGAGACATTTCTGAGTACACTGAGGAATTGCATAGCTGAGTACAAAACATTGTTCAAATGCATTAATGTTAAATAAATAAAAGAATTTCATTGCAGATTGGATTGTAGCAACGTAGTCAAATGACAGATGTTCATTCATTCGTTTTCTGAACTGCTTAACCCTAACAAAGGCCATGGGGGGAGTTCTGGGGGTCTATCCCATTTTCAGGCACAAGGCGAGGGACACCCTGAATCAGTGACAAGCCAATCGCAAGGCACGAGAAGACAGACAACCATTCACACTCACACTCATACCTAGGGGCAATTTACAGTGTCCAATCAGCCTACCATGGGAGGAAACATGTGTACCCAGAGAAAACCCACACAGGCCCAAAGAGAACGTGAAAACTCCAGACAGGTGGACCAGAACTCTGAGGCTTACGCGGTAACCACTCGTCCCCATTGTACACTGGATCATCAAATAGTAGGCCTAAACATAAGTTACTTATTTAGTAACTCAGGTACTATAAGGACCATGTCTTGCTTTGTTATTCAACCAGTATTCTTGGCACCTTCTTTGTGACCCTCATCTACAGTTCCAACTGCTCTACAAGTTGTTTCGCTTGAATATGTGTAAAGGTGTCACTAACATCTAAGATGTGGTTTTCGCTTTTGGCATAAAGAATGCAGATGGCATCTTGATACATGCTTGCACACAAACACCCACGGTACTCATCTATTCATGCTTGTGCAGAGGCTGGCAAGATCACTGCTGACTGGACTGAAATGCTGCTGATGCCTGCTGCTCTCCTCACCTGACAAGCACATACACACGTACAGAGCAGATTCAAATTGATTAGACCCTCAGCTATTTTTCTTCAGCTGTCAATCCATCCCTAAATGATACACATGGCTCCATGTAATCACCACCTCTCCAATAGCTGCACACACACACACACATACACAAATACACTCTAGTGAAACTACCACAGGTTTTGTTATGGCGACCTCAGCATGTGACGTATTGTGTCTACGTGTGAAAACATATTTAGAACTTAATGATGGCGCTTGGGGTAGTGCAGGCTCATCGCGTGAGAAAAAGAGTACCTTTGAGACTGCACATTGTGTACAGGGACGTGTGTAAGTGCGTAAGTGTGTGTGTGTGTGTGTGTGTGTGTGTGTGTGTGTGTGTGTGTGTGTGTGTGTGTGTGTGTGTGTGTGTGTGTTGCCCTGGCAGCTTCTGTATTTGTGGGAGCAAAAGTGAACATAATAAGTTTTAGCACAGGTCAGGGGAATGGCTTAGAAACTCTTTACACCTGCGTGTGTGTGTCCTCTTTAACCCTTCTATGCTGTATGACATAGAAATAAATTATGAAGAAAATGGAGAGCGTTTTGTGCTTCACAGTCTCTTCGGGCTAGTTGAATATGTGTTTGTACTTCACGGAAAGTCATCCAGAGCCAGATTCGGAAGAAGTTCCACCCACGCAGAAGTACTTTCATCCCCCACAGATGACAAGTCTTTAAATTGCAGCTCATGTTTTATCTACACGGGACCATTTCACAGTCATAGTTAAAGTGTAATTCATATAATTTTTATGAGGTATGGTGAATTCAGACGAACGGGATGAAACAGACTGCAGAGAAGATGTATAAAAATTGGGTTTTTTTTAGGGACTATATTTGTTAAGCAAAGTCGGTCTTGTACGTTTACCAAAATATTGAATAGAACCAAAGGGGAAGAAGGAAAGATTTAGTGTTTTGATGTTTCTGCAATGCTTGTATTTTAACTGTATTTAGTGGAGTGTATCAAATGTAAAATTGTACATTTGTAAGCAATATAGTGACTACATCTGGTCATTAATTGAGCCATACAAAGTCGATTTAGAATATCCATATTTAGGTGATAATTCTTAGCATCAAAATTTCCCAAAACAATTTTTGTAGCAGTCACTTTTTTCTTTTTAATCTCAAGAGATAATTGACAACCAGCAATCAATTTTAATGATGTTGAGAGGACAAAAACAAAACGAGAGAGCAAACCATTAGGTTTCTATGCCTTAATGAATGCTTGGACACCGCTAGCCAGTTAAAAATGCAGAAACTCTTCTTGTAGTGCACCTGCATGCACTCCATTTATTACTTTCCCAAGGAATCGACTGTAAAAAAAAAGGGTTGATTCCGCAGAGAACAATCCTAAATTCTGCACAGAGCAATTCTTGATGCTGCAGCTGGAAAGTGTTTTTTCCAGTGATGACCATTTCTTAAACAAGCAATGCAATAATGATGTGAAAATGTTTTTATGACATTCATTTTCATTCATTCATTACTTACTCATACCGCTTATCCTCGCATGGTTCGCAGGGGGTGTTGAAGGCTATCTCAGGTGACTTCGAGTGAAAGGCGGACTACACCGTGAACTGGTCACCAGTCAGTCGTAGGGCACACATAGATACAAACAACCATTCACACCGACAATCACACCATCAGCGGAAATCAATTATGCGCTTTACCGCACCTAAGTCAGCAGTGTGAAGCACAACACCATAACAATATTTTGCAATAACACATATTTGTGAATGCTTCGGTTATATATCTTATAAAATAAGTATTCGCACTTGTGGACTTCCTGTGTGTGGCTCCATTTTTTTTACCTAGGTCTACAATGTCTTGTGTGTCTTGTGTCTGTCTTGCTACTGCAACCAAGAAATTTCCCGAATACGGAATGAAATAAAGTTCTAACCTAACCTAACCACATCAAACTGGCTCACGTTAAAGCTACAGTGCTCTCGCCTGCAGATATGTTAGTGGTGAACATCATGCAACAATTTTCATACAATGACGAGTACTTCTGTTGTTATTCCACTTCCGTTTTTTTTGTCTGTACTTCTGTTGTGATCACATTGTGTTGGCGTTGTAGCTATTAACATTTGCGTTCGTTTCTTTTGCAAAACGTATGCTACTTGCAAGACATTTGCCGGCTACCATAAGTGAGAGTGCAGCATAGAAAAAGATGACCTTCTAACCCTTTTCATACAATGCAAGGCCAGTGTCGGGTACTATTTAACCACAGCATCTAGCGGTCAAATCACGCACTGCCTGTCTCCAAAAGGAGTTTTCTATTGACACGGACCTTGCCTTGCCAAAGGTCCAGAAAACTACAAAGCTTCCAGTTGACGGAAGGTAAGAATACACAATATAAAGACTTTAACCTTGTGATATTATTTCTTTTTAGCTTGTAGTATTATAAATTCAATCTCGTAGTATTTAGCCAAAAGTACTTTAGTATTAATGCAGAACTTACGTCACCAAAACTCAAAACACCACAAACCAAACAGGTTTCATGCAACGTAAAAATACTAAATACAACTGGAATCTCATAGTATTAAGTTTTTCCTTGTAATATTACGAGTTTAATTTCGTAATATTACAATATGTGTTGTTATTCCGGTAATGTTACGATTTTTATCTTGTAATATTACAACTTTTGTTGTAGTATGACAATGTATGTATATGACTAGATTCTTGAAATTTGAAACTTTAATCTCATAATATTCAGTTTATTCTGTAATCTTATTTGTTTATTGTTTCTCTTACTCCAGCATTTCGCCAACTACAATCAGAGAAAACCTTATTTTCATGTTTAAATGAATGATTCAAGCAAATCAAAACCTATTTATATTTATACTTTTTACATTAAATACTATATTTTATTTTTCTATTCATGGAAATTTCTTTGCCAAATCTAAACAAATGACAACTACTTAAAAAAGGGTGTCCAGCAACCAGAGATACTTGCAAAACCCAATAAATGACGCTAAAAAGGAATTGAAGAGAAAAAAAAGCTTTTTTAATAGGACCTTTGGGGGAGAATCTTTGTATTACAAAGAGTAGTTGTCAAAAAAGACGCTTATGAACAGTAAGCAAGTATTTGAAACTGCTCATCTTTCTAGATTCCACAAAATCTTTCCATGCAGCAACGTCCAAAAGACACTCAATTACATCTAACCAGAGATGTTAGAATTTAAGAATACACAGTATCTCAGTAAAAAATGAAATTTAGATGTTAGTGTGCTGGGATTTTCTCCCCTGTGATAATATATTCCACAAATTAATTAAGCAGATCTACTTTGGTTTCATATTCATTCATTTTCCATAAGTGAATTAAATAACAACATATTATCTCATCTCATTTTCTAAACCGCTTTATCCTCACGAGGGTCGGGGGTGCTGGAGCCTATACCAGCTAACCACTGGCACCAGGCAGGGGATACCCTGAATCGGTGGCCATCCAAACGTAGGGCACAAGGAGACAGACAACCATTCGTACTCATACCTAGAAGCAATTTAAAGTGTTCAGCCAACCTACCATGCTTGCTTTTGGGATGTCGGAAGAAACCCGAGTACCAGGAGATCCACGAAGGCCCGAGGAGAAAAAACAAACTGCAGACAGAAAGGTCGGAATCCACAGGGGATTGAACCTCACTTGTATGGTAGTTGGGTCCCACAACCAATTGTAGCGGTATTACTAACAGCATTGCATTTGAGGCCACAAGTCAAAAGCACGACTCGGTAGAAGTTACTGCACACAGTGATATTCAGTATGGGACCTACAGTAATATTAGTGGTGCATAAAATTGTTGTCAGGAGAGAAATCTCCAATTCCAGAGCACCAAAGCATAGACGAAATGCATGTTTGAGTTTACTCAAGGCTTTTTCAACCTAAGCTTTGCGGCGGCCGATTAAATTGGTCGGAAGAGCAGGGATGCCACAGTATGTGTGTTTGAGTGTGTTCTACATTCTGGGTTGATGTAAATTGCTCAAATTGGAGAAATATTTTTTTCATCCTTCAATGCATTACAGCGAATGTACTCAAAAGAAAAAAAGGAAAGATATGTCAGTAATGGCAACATTTTGGCCTCTGTTGGTAGTGAGTGTTAATATTCATTGGTACATCCCATATGAAGTCACAGCTGGAGTTTAAGGCTACATTCACCCTGCAGTAAAATATGGTGTTACTGACCATCCTCCTCGTGGGGTACCTAAATCCTTAGCACATGTTAATGAGCCTAGAAACAATTTATTCTAGCATTAGAAGTGCTGATTCGGGAAATGTATGTGCTTTAGGGTAAGACCCCACATCAATGTGTGTTTTCACAATCAAAGTCACTCATGCAAAGTATGTTAACGAAAAAAAGGATAACAATTAGAAGTAATAAGAAATGTCAGATTAATTTGCTATACTGGGAAAATGATTGTATACTCTCTGTCCAATGTCAAGCAGAGTACACTTTCACTTTGTATCCATGCTTCAATCATGCTTCATACAAACAATCATTTTTAGAAGATCCATTTCACTGTGTCATCAGTGTTTGACTTAAGCCAGTTTCTCAAGATCAAACTCTACAAATAAACATTGCCTTGCATTATAAGCCTGCAAAACGTGTATTTTTCTCTCTACTTTGCCTCCCACTTGGCTTCAATAGCATTTAATCATCAAGAGGAGCTACTATGACACAATACAAGTGACGATACTTTGCATCCCGTCACATTATGCAGCCACACAATGGCTGTTTGCTGTTGTCTGCTCTCCTGAGAAAATAAGGTCACCCTACTGTTTTTCTTTACTTTGATTCTTCAACGTGACAGGCCTCATTTACATGACTGACATGGCAAATGTCAAGCAGCATCTTATTAAATACAGTGATGTTCTCTTTATTAGAGCTATTAATATTATTTGTTATAGTGGTGCAATGGTTATTGTGGTATATAATTGAACTAATAGTAAACTAAAAAGACTTAAGACAATAGTGCAATATCCTTTAGTTTTTTTTAATATAAATTGATTGTTGTTGTTTCGCATTTATTATTGATGATGCCCCTTCATCTACCTTGTCATTTACTGCAAGACGAGTGAGAGAACATCTGATCCACCATCGTGAAATCATGCAAATTGAAAAGCAAAACTTAAAATTGGGGGTAACTATGCTAACCAGTCTTTTTATATATATATATATATATATATATATATATATATATATATATATATATATATATATATATATATATATATATATATATATATATATATATATATATATATATATATATATATATATATATATATATATATATATATATATATATATATATATATATATATATATATATAAATGTCATTTTTACTGTTCTCGCATTGAGATGTGTGTCTTTAAATAGATTAGTAGATTAGATTAGATAACTTTATTCATCCCATATTCGGGAAATTTCACTGTTACAGTAGCAAGAGGGTAAGAATAGAGGAAAGGACATTAAAGACATAAATAACTGCAAATACTAGCAAATTTCCACACCATAAAAATGCCTTGATTTATCCGTAACATTTAAAACCAAATGTTGCTGAAGTGTCAATTTGAAAGTGAATGATGGCCAGCCTAAAGACCACTGATATTAATAAAAGATTGGGTGAAAAAAAATGCTAATTAAGTTCTTCATTAGTCACGCGAGACAATAAAAGCCAAATGCATATTGTCTTCTACAAGACTATTTGGTAATCACACAGTAAATGTGTTCTTTGAGACCCAGTGCGTATCCAGGGTACATTTTGCACCCAAAAAAGGCAATTACGGAATTTTGGTCTTGCATTTCAACAGACTACAAGAGAGACACGGTGCTGTCAAGATGAGTGGAGTAAGTGCATGTTGCTGCTAATGGGTATATTGTGTCTCCACCAGGTGATACACTATACATCTGTGGCAGACCGATCAATAGGAGGACTGAACTACTGGAATAAGAGCTTGCAGCAAAATCATCCTACACTCTTCTCTACACATCTAAAGTCTTGTTGGTGTCTTCCCGTAAACCAAATTTAATCAAAGAGCTTTGCTTTAGTCTTGGATAGAGAGTCAGGTTGTATGTGCTGCTAACTAACCCCACTTGAAGTTAATAATAGTGAAGGATTTACTGAGAAAAAGTAGCATAATAAGATTGTGCAGGCCTGCAGGAGGTTATTGGTGCATAGCCAATTAGACTGACTGACTGTTAGGTCTATATTGGTCTGACAAACAAATGGGAATAAAGTTATTAAGTACATCCAAATCAAACATAATTAGTTAAAGGAGATGTATTTCTTTTTGTATTAATACTCATTTAACACATTTTTATATTGTGTGTAAATTGATGACTGATATGATTCACCTACCAAAGTGTTATTGAACAGCACATCCAGTAGGTCAGTATATAAAGGCAATTAAATACACAGTATCATTTATCAATGGTAAGCTTTGTGGTGTTTGCAGTGCTTGTTACAACAAGAAAAAAAATAACTTGGTTTGTCACATGACACAGTGTATTTTAATGGTAAAACGTCTGACTCAGTCGGCAAATGATGTGTTTGTATCGAAAACTGTATTGAATTAGGTACACTGAATAACTGAAGCACTATGGGAACTTGGTTAGACACATTTTAAGAAAGTATCGTCACTTTTTCCTTTTTATTTATCATTTACTAGTTACATCATTCTAGCCAAATTCACATCTAAATAAATAACATTGCTTTGTATGGTATTTTGCAGCCCAGTGGGCGAGTGGTTAGCTGTACTCAGACGTTTGGCCGCCGGACGTTTGGTCGCCCAGACGTTTGGTCGCGCAGACGTTTGGTTGCGGAGACGTTTGGTTGCGCAGACGTTTGGTCGCCGGACGTTTGGCCGCCGGACGTTTGGTCGCCGGACGTTTGGTCGCCGGACGTTTGGCCGCCAGACGTTTGACAACATGACAAAATTTACTGTTGAAATCAGCTCTAAAAAATTATATACATGAGAGAGAGTTTGATATCTAAATATCTACTGTTGAAATCAGCTCTCAAAATTATATTCACCCGGGCGACCAAACGTCCGGCGACCAAACGTTCGGCGACCAAACGTCCGGGAGAACAAACGTCCGGCAACCAAACGTCCGGCGACCAAACGCCCGGCCACGGTGTTTAGCACATTGACCTCACAGTTTTGAGATCGAGGGTTCAGAGAAGTTTGTACGTTCTCCCCGAGCTTGTGTGGATTTTCTCCCAAATCCCAATACAAGCAGGGTAGGCTGGTTGAAAACTCTAAATTGCTCCTAGATGTGGGTGAGCATGAATGGTTGTGCTCTGATACCATTGTGAGGATAAGAAGTATGGAAAATGAATGAATGAATTAATGTGTGGTATTTGATGATTGCCGCACAGTTCTGAAGGTTTGAATATTTGACTTTGCTTGTTGTAAAATTAAAGAATGGTTGACTATTGGTGACACATGGAAAAAGTGATGTTATCTTTTTTTTCATGTTTTGACCACGTTTAGTTAAACAAAAAGTAAGATGTCAATTGGCTTTGCATTAGACTTGTCTAGGGGGTTTGGTGGTGGCACCGATATTTTAACACTGAATCACTAGATTATCGCTCTGTAAATCATCTTAATTTCGTTTTATGCTCAACCACGCCTCTTTTACACCCGCAAACCAGCCTCTCCAAAGGCTCAGGCGCAGGTGCGAGCACACACACCCTTAACATATACATATATACCTAATAGTACAGTCCATTTTTGAGACATCATTGAGGGCAATTACAGCCCAAGTCTGTTTGAGTAGCACAAACTTGGCACACTCTATGTAGTGTCTTTTATTCTTTGTAGATTCTCTGAACACCATCAAGTTCAATAGGCCGGATTGGTTCACAGCCAATTTCAGATCTCTCTAGAGATGTTCACTCAGGTTCAAATCTGGCCTAGTTGTGATCCTGGCAGAGTTATAAGGGCAGTTGTCCTGTTCAAAGTATGAAGTTGTGAGGACCAGGTTTTCATCAAAGACTGCTCTTTTTATCTTGCTGCAGTCATCTTTTCCACACTTCTAACTACACTCACAGTTCATGTTGTTGAAAAACAAACCCACAGTATGATACTGTTTCACTATACTTACTATATGGATGTTACTGGTAATGGATTGAGTGTTATTTCTAAATGTTCCTTGGGGAGAAAACATCCAGATTTAATCGTTAAATGATGCAAAACTTCAAGCAGTTAATCATATTTTCAATTTCAATGAGCTACCATATTTAGCAAAATGTGTTTTTCTATGTGACTGGCCTATTAAAAAGATTGACGCAGTGCTGTCAACTTAGCCAGTAAAAAAAGTGGTGTGAATTTTATTGAGCGCAAAAGAAAGAAAATGCGGAATCAGATCTTTTAAAGTGATAGTGTGACCAACTTGACCAGGAATGCGTCTGACAAACCTGCTAGATTGCTGTACTCCCTATTTGGGGCACTGTGTCTTCATTGGCAGAAGAATCAGCATAAGCAACCATGAAATAAAAGTAGGGATGAATAGTTGATAGCGGGGATGCCGGACAAGTGCTTAGCCTATTGGTCTCACGGTTCTGGGGTCGAGGGTTCGATCCCAAGTCAGTGGTCACTATGTGGAGTTTTCATATTCTCCACGGGCTTGTGTGGGTTTTCTCCAGGCACTCTGGTTTCCACCTACATCCCAAAAACCGGAACTGCCCCTAGGTATGATGGACGTGAGTGCGAATGGTTGTCCGTCTCCCTGTGCCCTGTGATTGGCTAGCCATTGATTCAGGGTGTCCCCACGACTCTTGGATAAGCAGTTCAGAAAATGAATGAATAATTGATCCTACTTAAATTACACACTATGACATATTGGGATCTTTTTGCACAACGTTTGTAGGCACTATCAGCGAGCAGCACAATACTAACAGACTAAAAGAACAGAGGTATAAAGTAGCAACAACAACAAAATAATTGGCGCACACTCCTGAAGTCGATATACCTCTTCTGGTCTTGCGCTCATTTATTTTTTTCTTCAATTTTTGATGCAGGCTAAGCCTATGGTCGGATAGAATGGATCGCTGCGTAGAGTTGCGCTGCGTATGTTTTTATTTTCTTCCTCGATTGTTGTCTTTCTTTGACTCTAACATTGCATTTGGCCTCTATCCTCTTTGTACGACCAAAAGCCAAAAACCGTGGCATACAGACACTGCTTTTTCCTCTGTCATTCTTCTGAGTGAAAGCCATGTATGAAAGGATTATACACAACTGGGTGGTAGCACAACTGAAGAGAAAATAACTGCACACAGCAGATATTTACAACAAATCAAAGTATGGCAAGACCGATAGCAACACAAGTTGGACAAAATGCATAACTCTCTATTTTTCAGATATTGTTTATGTTCAAGCAAAAGGTGACAATAAAGATTGCAATGTTCATCTAAACAACATTACCATCGCAAAAGCCCAAGATATTTTGTGTGTTTATGACATCAGGAGCAATTGCAAACATGGTTGCTGTTACTGTCATATTGTTCAAGTTTTCATGCTTGACAAAGGCGTTCTGGCAGGTCTGGGGTCATGGGTTCGAACCCAGGTTGGTCCTCATTTTTGGAATTTGTATGTTCACCCTGGGCTTGCGTGGGTTTTCACTGGGAACTCTGCTTTCCTCCCTCATCCCAAAAACATGCATGGTAGGCTGGCTGAACACTCTAAATTGCCCCGATGTATAAGTATGAGCGTGAATGGTTGTCCGTCTCCTCGTGCCCTGCGATTGGCTGCCCACCAATTCATGGTGTGCCCCGCCTTGTGCCTGAATTAAGCTAGGATAAGCTCCAACACCCCCTGCGACTCTTGTGAGGATAAGCAGTTCAGAAAATGAAATAATTAATGAATACTTGAGAAAGGTTATTAGATAAATATTGGAAGTGAATTGCTGTTTTGTAGGCGAAGAGATTTGGAAATCTTCAGAGTTTATGTTTGGTAAGCTTTACCTATTTAGTTTAGTTTATACTATTCGACCCTAAACACACAAAATCTATCTCCATTTGTGCAATGCCACACAAAAGTTTGGTGTATTAATTTGCAATGTTATGGAGGTATACTCAGTGGAATAGGTTACTTAACTTTCCACTGAAAGCCCAGGTTACAAATGCACTGGCACACCATTAGCATCCTGTTGCTTTTAATGCAAGAAGAAAATTGGTCTTGGATGCTGTGAAGCTCCTATTCAAGTGCTGCAACATGGTTTTAAATTGGTTATAATTTGTTTATCCTTGGAGGAACAGATAAGACTGGCTATTAGTCTCAAGCAGAAGCCGCTTAAATCTCGTGACCAGTACTTGATTTGGCAAAAAGTCATTTAAAAACTTATAATTAACAACTCATCATGTAGATATATCCTAGTGTTGTCTGAAGAATAAATTTAGTTTGGAATTTTATTATTTTTTATAGTCAACTACTATATCTGTGCTGTTTAATCACACAATAAACACGTAAAATATGAGGTGCAGAAAATATGATGGATAGTATTGATTGAAAAGTTCTCCACCTGTTTAACGTAACAAGTGATTATATTTGACAGTTTTTGATATGTTTCTGCCTTAGAAAAGCTAGCCGAGTGTCAACCAACCAGCAGGCTTGTGTATTAAGGAAATACTACAGTACATGTAAAACTAAGAGCAATGATTGGATCATATTAACAGGCAGGGATTGGACAGACAACCTTCAGCCAAATACACCAAAAACCTGTTCAATAAAAAAAAGACCAAAGATTGAAGATGTATTTCTTTTCTGAGAAACGGCTAAAACTATTGTATTAATTTTGTTTGAATAAAGACACTAATAATTAATATAGTAGCGCGGCCCGGCAGCGGAGTGTTTAACGTGTCGGCTTCACAGTGGAGGACCTGGGTTCAAATCCAGATCGGTCCACATTTGTGGGTTTGATATGTTCTTCCCGGGCCTGCGTGGGTTTTCGTCAGGTACTCCGGTGTTCTCCCACATTCCAAAGACATGCATGGTAGGCTGATTGGACACTCTAAATTGCTCCTAGGTGTGAATGTGAGTGTGAATAGTTGTTTGTCTCCTTGAGCTATGCGATTGGCTCGCCACCCATTCAGGGTGTCCCCAGCCCCTGGCCCGAAGTCAGCTGGGATAGGCTCCAGGAGCACCCGCAACTCTAGTGAGGATCAAATGGTTAAAAAAATATGTGAGATGAGATTAATATAGTATGTATTCATTCTGATCTTTTCACACTCAATTTTGACTCTGATTTTTATTTAGAAATTCACACAGTTCAAATCCAGGTCGGTCCACCTTAGTGGAATTTGCATGTTCTCCCTGGGCTTGCATGGGTTTTCTCTGGGTACTCCGGTTGACTCACTTCAGTCCAGTTTGGAATGAATAGGAAAGAACTGCAGGAAGGTTGTTGGGGAGAAAAAGAAAAGAACGGAGGAGTCGGAGTGACGAGGTCACCTTGGCAAGTAGAAAAATAGAAGGAAGTATATTACGAAGAGTAAAGCCAGCGTGTGATGGGAGTAAAGAAGCTTGGCGGTATTTCTTTCATCTGCTATACTATTTTAGACAAAAAGAAGAGTGAAAATGTGGCCCGAATGATGAAATGTTCTAAGAGAAAGAGAAAAAGGATAAGAAGGATACATAAGAAATGAATGAATCTGCTGTGAATAGCTGTCAATCATTTCCATTTATGACAAAAGAAAGCAATGATGTGTGTCTATGATTGTTCCTCATGATTTCCCAATTGGTGCATGAACATCCATACAGTGTGCATACGTGCATACACTAAAACACAAACACGCATAAAATATGACTTTTACTACACACCCTGCTGTCTCACTTTGTAATCCCATCACAGTGAGTGATTAAAAGGACCTTTGAATAAACGGTGTTGGTTCAGAAACATCTATTTAACTTTCAAAGCGTGTGAGCGTATGTACATGCACAAAGTGGCATGGGATTCTCACTAGCATTGAAAAGTCGAATGCAGTATACACACGCACACAGCCCTCAGCAAGTGGTGCACTTCAGGATGTAGACAATCTAATCATTTTGGCAGAAAGCTTTTAAGAACTGCACCAGTGTTTTATTCAGCAGACAGAGTTGCTCTCTACGTCCCTGTGCGTGTCACCAACAAATTAGACTTTAACTTTCGTCACCAAATCATTTGTGATGTATTTGCCTAACAATCAAATACAGAACGCGCTTCTCCTTACAACCTCAAAAGACCTGGTTTCTGCTGTGTCAAAAGAAGACGACTATATTTTCTAACAATCACGTATAAATAAAGAAATATATATGTATTCATTCACAGCTGTTCTGTTACTGTCTACAGCACAGGTGTCAAAGTGGCGGCCCGGGGGCCAAATCTGGCCCAACGCATCATTTTATGTGGCCCGGGAAAGTAAATCATGAGTGGCGACTTTTTGTTTTAGCATCAAATTCAAATGAAGAGTATAGATGTATATTAAATTTCCTGATTTTCCCCCTTTTAAATCAATAATTGTCATTTTTAATACATTTTTTTGTGTTTTTAGTTCAAAAATAATTTTGTAAAATCTAAAAATATATAAAAAAAAGCTGAAATAAACATTGTTTTAGATCTATAAATTTTGCTCACATAAAACTCCGGATCTATATTTTGAAGAATATTGTGGTGATATTGCTTTAATGTTTGCAGAAGACCCTTCTAGGAGGGCAAGAAAGTGTGACAAAGAAGGACTTGGACCCTAGGGAATACTTCTCACGTGTTCTGTTATCCACCCAAAGCAAAGATAATTTGACAATGTCCATTTCCAACATAACTTCGATCTATGTGATTAAGGTTTTTGATGCCAAACTCTGAGATAATTATGTTCCGTACAATCCTCTTTATATTTTGATCCCTTGTAAAGCTTATGTAGAATTATTTAAGCATGCTTGGAAATGAATGATCTCGGAGTTTGTCATAATTCACACATGCTCACCAAAAAGCAGTGGTGTCATATGGCAGAATACATATTACTATACATGAGACAATCTGAAAGCACTAAAATGTACAAATTATGCTCCTGACAACTAAGATCGCAGTGGAAGCCTCATCCGTCACGGCAAAAACAGTCTAATTAACGAACATGACAGCTGCTTACAGCTCCTTAAACTCCATCCATTCATCAATCATCCTGTCACTGTATGTTTTTATTTCAGGTTTACATTCAATAAAGTACAATGTGGGTGTTTTGCAAATACTATATCCAATATTTTTCTCTTTTTGCTTCATGAATCATTCTGGAAACTATAAGAGACATCAAATAAATTAGGATAAGATCTTGAGACACATGTGCATATATCTTATTTCATTTTCTGAACCGCTTTATCCTCATTAGGGTCACACACTGCTCATATTATTTATAGGAAAACATGTAGTATGGTAGTAGTAATAATAGGGGTGATCCTACTTCGAATTATCGCGGCCATGTTTGGTCTTCATTTTCCATGTAATTGGGGGGATTACTGCATTATG